>NC_086447.1:739226350-739526350 GCF_028390025.1 Pseudophryne corroboree | reverse complement strand
TCATGACTGTTCTAGTGCAGTGGTTCTCAACCTTGGTCCTCAAGTACCCCCAACAGTTCATGTTTTTCAGGTCTCCTAGCAGTTGAACAGGTGTATTCATTACTCACTGACACATTATAAAAGACCCACAGGTGGAGCAAATTATTTCACTTGCAATCCTGTGAGGAGACTTGGGAAAACTTGAACTGTTGTGGGTACTTGAGGACCGAGGTTGACAACCACTAGTGTGTACAGGAGCATCGATATATTGCATGCGACCAAACATTGCAATATATCAGTCGGTTGTTAGCAAGATTGCAGTGTGTGTGTGTGTGTCTGTGTATGAGCTCAAAGGAAATGGTCAATAAAGTCGAAGCGATTTCTGTTCGTTCCAGCGTTCTGTGTAACCAACTTAGTCAATGCGGATCCTATTGGCTTCTGCACTTAATTGAATCTGCCCTGAAGATGAACATTTGTTCCAGCTACTTTGGTAAAGGTAGTGTTCATCTGGTTACAGCTTCCATGAATATTCATTCCAATATCGGTACTATTACTTCTCGTACAATTAAATACTTCAATCGCAGTTCCTATAAACTTGCTAGAACTGATCTCTTGCTTCATCTAATATTCTAATACATATTTACTCCAGTAAGTAACAGACTGTGTGCATGTATTTTGTAGGAAGATGGAATCCGACAGGTTCTTGAAGAGATGAAAGCTTTGTATGAACAGAACCAAGCAGATGTGTAAGTAGCTCTGGATATATAAAAAAATTATGAAAATACTTTATAAAAATACAAATGTAATTTATAGATATCTGGGGGTTTAGCCCGGCTGCACTGTCAGGCGTTCAGCTGCCATTTTTTTTTTTTTTTATTTAAACAGAGCGGCTGCGTGATTCACTCACACTGCGGCCGCAGCCTACTGGGATGCTGCCGCAAGTTGTATGATCACACACGCACTGCGGCCTGTGCGCAGACTACCCGAATGCAGCTGCTGTGTACAGACGCACGGCTGCATTCGGGTTTGAATTGGGCCTATAGTGTATGAGGGCGCATCTGTACTCTAGCAAGATAGGTCGGGGATGCCATGTACAGGCTATGATGAGGAGGTGCTGCAAATACAATGGGCACATTTGCCAATAGGGGCGGCCACCTCCTGGGCATGCACTGCTCCTGAGTGATGCTCCATTTGGGAGGATTTTTTTCAAGCAGTATTTCAATAAATTTTTTTTAATTTTTGCACAGTCCGTATCTGTTTATTCTTGAGCCTATCCTATCGTTTTGATATGAGCCACTGTGTACCGCTGCCATATTGGCATAGTATTCTCACCCATGTTGTCTATGCTTCAGGGACTGTACAAGAGGAAGGGGTGTCACACTGTGGGGTATATGTATTAACCTGGAGAAGGCATAAGGAAGTGATAAACCAGTGATATGTGCAAGGTGATAAAGGCACCAGCCAATCAGATCCTAACTGTTAATTTACATATTGGAGCTGATTGGCTGGTGCCTTTATCACCTTGCACATATCACTGGTTTATCACTTCATTATGCCCTCTCCAGGTTAATACATCTGCCCCTGTATAACTCTACTGTCTCTGTTCATTTGACTAGAGATAACCCATACGTGTAAGACTGACTTGCTTGATTTCAAGAGAAAATAAATGAAAACTAATGTGATCCTTTATTTTTCCACAACAGTAACGAAGCAAAGACTGAAGGTCGCAGCGACTTAATACCAACCATTAAGTTCCGTCATTGCTGCCTGCTCCGAAATCGCCGCTGTATTGTCGCGTATCTGTAAGTGTTGATAATGCTGATATTATCTTAGACCGTAAAGCTATACCTCTAGATACACTTTTACAGAGGAGCCGATATGGCCGCTAGACTTAATACACACGCTACGTACTATGTACGCTATTTGCGTACTGAGTCCCGTAAGGTGTACGGACTTAACGTACACACGCCGCGCTGGGGGTACAAAGTACGCACAGCGCGCGCACACACAATTGATAACCTTTAAACCTTGTTAGTGATGCAATGCAATGATATGATTACACTTTAAACCCTTGGCAGCGAAGTACTGCAACGATGTTATACCTTAAACCTTAAGTAGCGCTGACTGTATAAAGTACCCGCAGTGCGTACACCTTATCAATACTTATAAACCTTATACAGTTAAAATACACTTAAAACCCTTGCAGGAAAGTGAGGACACAACACCGATTTGTAGTTGAAACCACAGGGTTCTAAGGCCACCGTGGATTATTTCAAAAGGTAAAACAATACAAATCATACACTACAGGCTAACAAGATAAATCTAAACAGAATAATGGCTACAGAGAATGTACATGCGTGAGAATGTTCGCAAGCGCAACCCGGCCGGTCCTCCGCTCGTCACATAGATAGCGTTCAGAGTCTTCTGACCAGCCAGGCAGCAACAAGCTTTTTATACACAACTTACACACACAATACAATGGTTACTGTAATCTCATTGTCCATTAGACACAGAGATATGTCTTTTCATTACAGGAGAGGTCATAGGTTGATTTGAAAAGATGGGCGATGTCTTTCCCCAACTGTTCCGGTGGGTGGTATCCTCTGGATTCCCACCGCATACATAATATACAGTAAATACAGTTAATATCAATATTCTACTTTTGCACATAGCTATACGCAGGAACATGCGATCTTTCTCTAACCAACACCGGAATGTTACCCTTAAAATACCCTACAGCTGGATACTAGACATCACCTTCTAACCTTTGTCTGACCCTTCCTATCATGCAAAGGCGAATCCCTTAGTCCTGGAACTGTTTAAACTGTTGATACTCACTGATGTGGGGTAGGGGAACTATGTGTACAAAATGCACTATTTGGGTTAAATATGTAATGTTCTAATAACCCTCTACGCGCTCACAAACTCCGCCGTAAATACCCATACCACGCGCATTATCGCAGGAGCGATCCTACGCAAATTGCGGATATGTGCACGCACGGCGGACTGAGTGCACGCGCAGCGGGCATGTGCATGGGGTTAGTACAGGGTATATGCATTACAATATTTTTCGACTTTGACAGTGTTACACAGGTTGGTGATGGGAAAGTTTGCAGCAAGTGAGCATTTCACAATTGGTGGATTTAATGTGATACATATAATGGTTAACACGCTTGATGGTCTCCCTTTCTGCTGGGTAGTAACTTGTATTACTGTATATTGCACTGTGTAAAAATTGTTGTTATATGTTAGTTTTACTGAAGATGCTTTTAACAATGCAATGTATTCTTGTTTGTTTCACAATGTACTATCACTTTCATTTTACGTTTTATATCATAACTGATTTACCCTCCTTTATTGTACAGCACTTATTTCAGGAAACTGAGCTAAATGATTGCAGTAATGTAACTTAGAATTAATACAAATGTTTCTTTTTTTTCATAGTGGTTTTATTTTGTCTCGGCATTGTGGAATAAAATGATTAATAGCAATGTCTTGCGTGATGTGTTATGGGTAACTTTGCCAAAGGATGTTCTCTGCTTAGTGCTGTGTGTTCATTGCCAGGAAACAACTAGCTGTGACTCCAAACTGTTTGTGAGATGCCACTAGTTGTTACAGTACATGTCTAAGTGAAGTATCTATGCAGTGTTCTCCCCAGAAAATGTTTCCAGTAGACCTCCCGAAAAACAAAGCTTGGAGAGCACGGAGTACTGTGTAATCATTGAATAAACATAGTGGGGGGAATTCAGATGTTATCGCAGCCCCGATCTCCCGTCTAAAGTGACGGGAGATCGCCGGGCGATATTCGGATGCCCCCAGTTATCACGCCCATTACACCCTGCTTTAGGCACACAAAGCACCTAAACACGATTAAAATAATTAGAGTGAAAAGACCCGGGGGTAGCGAGCTGAAATGAACTTTTCGTGTCCGTCGGCAGCAACATTAGAGTAGCAGCCCTCCGCCCGCAGGCGAAATCGCGAGCAGGAGGGGTGGCACACATTTGAATCCGGCCCGAAGATTGTATAAATTTAGAAATGGCGGTATTGATAATGTAAGCTAATGGAATTTGCCTGTATTACAGTTGAAGCAGTAAGAGAGGTGGCAGGATGTATGTGGTCATATACTGGCCCACTTCAACATACATGTATGTATATGGCCCTCCATTGTAGTAGGAATTTTGTTTCAATTAATTTTAGTGTTAATTTTAGATACGTTTCAACATTGCATTATAAAAATATAAATTGATAGCACTTAGGCCGATATCCTATTGGGTGCGATCCTTTTTCAGACTATAAAATTAGTCATTATTGCGCTATCCAATTATAGGTTATTTTTATCGTCTGAAAAAGGACCCACAAACGTGCTATAACACATGGGGGCTATATGGAATAAGTTCCCAATCCCATGTGTTGTGGGTCCGGCTGATTATAATAATTGGATATCTCCGGCCAAATCCATTAGCTGTGGTAAATTAGCTCAGCTAGTTAGACACTTTAATGTGTGTTTGTATTTTACTTAATAGAGTTAATAAATCATATAAAATTATAGCGATGTCAAACACATAAGGGACATACAGCCTTAGTACAGAGACTGATCATTACAGGCAGTATGCGGAAATATGGCTCTAGCTGTGAAGTACCTGGCTGTGGATTATTTGCACTCTAGGGGGTTTATTTACTAAGGGGTTTGTTTTTTTTAGACGTGGAGATGTTGCCCATAGCAACCAATCAGATTCTATCTTATAGTCTAGAAGTAGCTAGTTAAATGTTAAGTGGAATCTGGTTGCTATGGACAACATCTCCAATTCTAAAAATAACTCACACCTAAGTAAATACATTATACCCCCTAGGTGTGTTCATACTGCTGTAGTGACTATAGTTTTGCCAAAAGATCAGTTTGAATTAAATTCCACTATACACATTGTACAGTGGACTGAGCGGTATGAGTAGTGGCCATTTCTCTGACGTCCTAGTGGATGCTGGGGACTCCGTCAGGACCATGGGGAATAGCGGCTCCGCAGGAGACAGGGCACAAAATTTAAAAGTTTGACCACTAGGTGGTGTGTACTGGCTCCTCCCCCTATGACCCTCCTCCAAGCCTCAGTTAGGTTTTTGTGCCCGTCCGAGCAGGGTGCAATCTAGGTGGCTCTCATAAAGAGCTGCTTAGAGTAAAAGTTTTGATAGTTTTATTATTTTCAGTGAGTCCTGCTGGCAACAGGCTCACTGCAACGAGGGACCTAGGGGAGAAGAAGTGAACTCACCTGCGTGCAGGATGGATTTGCTTCTTAGGCTACTGGACACTAGCTCCAGAGGGACGATCACAGGTACAGCCTGGATGGGTCACCGGAGCCGCGCCGCCGACCCCCTTGCAGATGCCGAATAGAGAAGAGGTCCAGAAACCGGCGGCAGAAGACGTCTCGGTCTTCATGAGGTAGCGCACAGCACTGCAGCTGTGCGCCATTGCTCTCCGCACACTTCACACCAGCGGTCACTGAGGGTGCAGGGCGCTGGGGGGGGCGCCCTGGGCAGCAATGTAATATACCTATTCTGGCTAAAATATATCACATATAGCCCCTGGGGCTATATGGATGTATTTAACCCCTGCCAGGTTCCAAAAAAACCGGGAGAAGAAGCCCGCCGAAAAGGGGGCGGGGCCTATTCTCCTCAGCACACAGCGCCATTTTCCTGCCCAGCTCCGCTGCGAGGAAGGCTCCCAGGACTCTCCCCTGCACTGCACTACAGAAACAGGGTAAAAACAGAGAGGGGGGGCACTTATTGGCGATATTTATAATATTTGAGCTGCTATAAAGGGAACACACTTTTTAAGGTTGTCCCTATATATATTTATAGCGCTTGGGTGTGTGCTGGCAAACTCTCCCTCTGTCTCCCCAAAGGGCTAGTGGGGTCCTGTCTTCTATCAGAGCATTCCCTGTGTGTCTGCTGTGTGTCGGTACGTGTGTGTCGACATGTATGAGGACGATGTTGGCGTGGAGGCGGAGCAATTGCCTGTAATGGTGATGTCACCCCCTAGGGAGTCGACACCAGAATGGATGGCTTTGTTTATGGAATTACGGGATAGTGTCAGCACGCTACAAAAGTCGGTTGACGACATGAGACAGCCGGCAAACCAGTTAGTACCTGTCCAGGCGTCTCAGACACCGTCAGGGGCTGTAAAACGCCCTTTACCTCAGTCGGTCGACACAGACCCAGACACTGACACTGAATCCAGTGTCGACGGTGAAGAAACAAACGTATTTTCCAGTAGGGCCACACGTTATATGATCACGGCAATGAAGGAGGCTTTGCATATCTCTGATACTGCAAGTACCACAAAAAGGGGTATTATGTGGGGTGTGAAAAAACTACCGATAGTTTTTCCTGAATCAGAGGAACTGAATGAAGTGTGTGATGAAGCGTGGGTTACCCCAGATAGAAAACTGCTAATTTCAAAGAAGTTATTGGCATTATACCCTTTCCCGCCAGAGGTTAGGGCGCGCTGGGAAACACCTCCTAGGGTGGATAAGGCGCTCACACGCTTATCAAAGCAAGTGGCGTTACCGTCTCCTGATACGGCCGCCCTCAAGGATCCAGCTGATAGGAGGCTGGAGAATACATTAAAAAGTATATACACACATACGGGTGTTATACTGAGACCAGCAATCGCCTCAGCCTGGATGTGCAGTGCTGGCGTGGCTTGGTCGGAGTCACTGTCTGAAAATATTGATACCCTGGATAGGGACAGTATTTTACTGGCTATAGAGCAGTTAAAGGATGCATTTCTTTATATGCGAGATGCACAGAGAGATATTTGCACTCTGGCATCAAGAGTAAGTGCGATGTCCATATCTGCCAGAAGAAGTTTATGGACGCGCCAGTGGTCAGGTGATGCGGATTCCAAACGACATATGGAAGTATTGCCGTATAAGGGGGAGGAATTATTTGGGGTCGGTCTATCGGATCTGGTGGCCACGGCAACGGCCGGAAAATCCACCTTTTTACCCCAGGTCACCTCCCAGCAGAAAAAGCCGCAGGCTTTTCAGCCGCAGTCCTTTCGTTCCTATAAGAATGGACCCCTGGATCCTGCAGGTAGTATCTCAGGGTTACAGGTTGGAATTCGAGAAGTCCCCTCCTCGCCGTTTCCTAAAGTCTGCTTTGCCAACGTCTCCCTCCGACAGGGCGACTGTATTGGAGGCCATTCACAAGCTGTATTCTCAGCAGGTGATAGTCAAGGTACCCCTCCTACAACAGGGACAGGGGTATTACTCCACGCTATTTGTGGTACCGAAGCCGGACGGCTCGGTAAGACCGATTCTAAATCTAAAATCTCTGAACCTGTACATAAAAAAATTCAAGTTCAAGATGGAGTCACTCAGAGCAGTGATAGCGAATCTGGAAGAAGGGGATTTTATGGTGTCCTTGGACATCAAGGATGCTTACCTTCATGTTCCAATTTGTCCTTCACACCAAGGGTACCTCAGGTTCGTGGTCCAAAACTGTCATTATCAGTTTCAGACGCTGCCGTTTGGATTGTCCACGGCACCCCGGGTCTTTACCAAGGTAATGGCCGAAATGATGATCCTTCTTCGAAGAGAAGGCGTCTTAATTATCCCTTACTTGGACGATCTCCTGATAAGGGCAAGATCCAGAGAACAGCTGGAGGTCGGAGTAGCACTAACCCAAGTAGTGCTCCAACAACACGGGTGGATTCTGAATTTTCCAAAATCCCAACTGATCCCGACGAACGTCTGTTGTTCCTAGGGATGATTCTGGACACTGTTCAGAAAAAGGTATTTCTTCCGGAGGAGAAAGCCAGGGAGTTATCCGATCTAGTCAGGAACCTCCTAAAACCAGGAAAAGTATCTGTGCATCAATGCACAAGAGTCCTGGGAAAAATGGTAGCTTCTTACGAAGCGATTCCATTCGGCAGATTCCATGCACGAACTTTTCAGTGGGATCTGCTGGACAAATGGTCCGGATCGCATCTGCAGATGCATCAGCGGATAAAATTGTCCACAAGGACAAGAGTGTCTCTGCTATGGTGGTTGCAGAGTGCTCATCTGTTAGAGGGCCGCAGATTCGGCATACAGAACTGGGTCCTAGTGACCACGGATGCCAGCCTGAGAGGCTGGGGAGCGGTCACACAGGGAAGAAACTTCCAGGGCGTGTGGTCAAGCCTGGAGACGTCTCTTCACATAAATATACTGGAGCTAAGAGAAATCTACAATGCTCTAAGCCTGGCAAAACCTCTGCTTCAGGGTCAGCCGGTGTTGATTCAGTCGGACAACATCACGGCAGTCGCCCACGTAAACAGACAGGGCGGCACAAGAAGCAGGAGGGCAATGGCAGAAGCTGCAAGGATTCTCCGCTGGGCAGAAAATCATGTGTTAGCACTGTCAGCTGTGTTCATCCCGGGAGTGGACAACTGGGAAGCAGACTTCCTCAGCAGACACGATCTGCACCCGGGAGAGTGGGGACTTCATCCAGAAGTCTTCCACATGATTGTGGTCCATTGGGAAAGACCAATGGTGGACATGATGGCGTCCCGCCTCAACAAAAAACTGGACAGGTATTGCGCCAGGTCAAGAGACCCTCAGGCAATAGCTGTAGACGCTCTGGTAACACCATGGGTGTACCAGTCAGTGTATGTGTTTCCTCCTCTGCCTCTCATACCAAAAGTACTGAGAATTATACGGCAAAGGGGAGTAAGAACGATACTCGTGGCTCCGGATTGGCCAAGAAGAACTTGGTACCCGGAACTTCAGGAGATGCTCACGGAAGATCCGTGGCCTCTACCTCTAAGACGGGACCTGCTTCAGCAGGGACCGTGTCTATTCCAAGACTTACCGCGGCTGCGTTTGACGGCATGGCGGTTGAACGCCGAATCCTAAGGGAAAAAGGCATTCCGGAAGAGGTCATCCCTACCCTGGTAAAAGCCAGGAAGGAGGTGACTGCACAACATTATCACCGCATTTGGAGAAAATGTTGCGTGGTGTGAGGCCAGGAAGGCCCCGACGGAGGGATTTCAACTGGGTCGATTCCTACATTTCCTGCAAACAGGATTGTCTATGGGCCTCAAATTAGGGTCCATTAAGGTTCAAATTTCGGCCCTGTCGATTTTCTTCCAGAAAGAATTGGCTTCAGTTCCTGAAGTCCAGACTTTTGTAAAAGGAGTACTACATATACAGCCCCCGGTTGTGCCCCCAGTGGCACCGTGGGATCTTAATGTAGTTTTGGATTTTCTCAAATCCCATTGGTTTGAGCCACTCAAATCGGTGGATTTGAAATATCTTACATGGAAAGTAACCATGCTACTGGCCCTGGTTTCAGCCAGGAGAGTGTCAGAATTGGCGGCTTTATCGTATAAAAGCCCATATCTGATTTTCCATTCGGACAGGGCAGAACTGCGGACGCGTCCTCACTTTCTGCCTAAGGTGGTTTCAGCGTTTCACCTGAACCAGCCTATTGTGGTGCCTGCGGCTACTAGCGATTTGGAGGATTCCAAGTTGCTGGACGTTGTCAGAGCATTGAAAATATATATTTCAAGGACGGCTGGAGTCAGAAAATCTGACTCGCTGTTTATACTGTATGCACCCAACAAGCTGGGTGCTCCTGCTTCTAAGCAGACGATTGCTCGTTGGATTTGTAGTACAATTCAACTTGCACATTCTGTGGCAGGCCTGCCACAGCCTAAATATGTCAAGGCCCATTCCACAAGGAAGGTGGGCTCATCTTGGGCGGCTGCCCGAGGGGTCTCGGCATTACAACTCTGCCGAGCAGCTACGTGGTCAGGGGAGAACACGTTTGTAAAATTCTACAAATTTGATACCCTGGCTAAGGAGGACCTGGAGTTCTCTCATTCGGTGCTGCAGAGTCATCCGCACTCTCCCGCCCGTTTGGGAGCTTTGGTATAATCCCCATGGTCCTGACGGAGTCCCAGCATCCACTAGGACGTCAGAGAAAATAAGATTTTACTTACCGATAAATCTATTTCTCGTAGTCCGTAGTGGATGCTGGGCGCCCATCCCAAGTGCGGATTGTCTGCAATACTTGTACATAGTTATTGTTACAAAAAAATCGGGTTGTTATTGTTGTGAGCCGTCTGTTCAGAGGCTCCTACGTTTGTCATACTGTTAACTGGGTTCAGATCACAAGTTGTACGGTGTGATTGGTGTGGCTGGTATGAGTCTTACCCGGGATTCAAAATCCTTCCTTATTGTGTACGCTCGTCCGGGCACAGTATCCTAACTGAGGCTTGGAGGAGTTTCATAGGGGGAGGAGCCAGTACACACCACCTAGTGGTCAAACTTTTAAATTTTGTGCCCTGTCTCCTGCTGCTATTCCCCATGGTCCTGACGGAGTCCCAGCATCCACTACGGACTACGAGAAATAGATTTATCGGTAAGTAAAATCTTATTTTCTCTGACGTCCTAGTGGATGATGGGAACTCCGTAAGGACCATGGGGAATAGACGGGCTCCGCAGGAGACTGGGCACTCTAAAAGAAAGATTAGGTACTATCTGGTGTGCCCTGGCTCCTCCCTCTATGCCCCTCCTCCAGACCTCAGTTAGATTTCTGTGCCTGGCCGAGCTGGATGCACACTAGGGGCTCTCCTGAGCTCCTAGAAAGAAAGTATATGTTAGGTTTTTTATTTTACAGTGAGACCTGCTGGCAACAGGCTCACTGCAACGAGGGACTAAGGGGAGAAGAAGCGAACCTACCTGCTTGCAGCTAGCTTGGGCTTCTTAGGCTACTGGACACCATTAGCTCCAGAGGGATCGACCGCAGGACCCGTCCTTGGTGTTCGTTCCTGGAGCCGCGCCGCCGTCCCCCTTACAGAGCCAGAAGCATGAAGATGGTCCGGAAAATCGGCGGCAGAAGACTTCAGTCTTCACCAAGGTAGCACACAGCACTGCAGCTGTGCGCCATTGCTCCTCATACACACTTCACACTCCGGTCACTGAGGGTGCAGGGCGCTGGGGGGGGGGGGCGCCCTGAGCAGCAATAAAAACACCTTGGCTGGCAAAATAATCACAATATATAGCCCCAGAGGCTATATATGTGATGATTACCCCTGCCAGAATCCATAAAAAAGCGGGAGAAAAGTCCGCGAAAAAGGGGCGGAGCTATCTCCCTCGGCACACTGGCGCCATTTTCTCTTCACAGTGTAGCTGGAAGACAGCTCCCCAGGCTCTCCCCTGTAGTTTTCAGGCTCAAAGGGTTAAAAAGAGAGGGGGGGCACTAAATTTAGGCGCAATATTGTTTATACAAGCAGCTATTGGGGAAAATTCATTCAGTGATAGTGTTTATCCCTACATTATATAGCGCTCTGGTGTGTGCTGGCATACTCTCTCTCTGTCTCCCCAAAGGGCTGTGTGGGGTCCTGTCCTCAGTCAGAGCATTCCCTGTGTGTGTGTGCGGTGTGTCGGTACGGCTGTGTCGACATGTTTGATGAGGAGGCGGAGCAGATGCCGATAAATGGGATGTCGCCCCCTGTGGGCCGACACCAGAGTGGATGGATAGGTGGAAGGTATTAACTGACAGTGTCAACTCCTTACATAAAAGGCTGGATGACGTAACCGCTATGGGACAGCCGGCTTCTCAGCCCGCGCCTGCCCAGGCGTCTCAAAGGCCATCAGGGGCTCAAAAACGCCCGCTCCCTCAGATGGCAGTCACAGATGTCGACACGGAGTCTGACTCCAGTGTCGACGAGGTTGAGACATATACACAATCCACTAGGAACATCCGTTACATGATCCCGGCAATAAAAAAATGTGTTACACATTTCTGACATTAACCCAAGTATCACTAAAAAAGGGTTTTATGTTTGGGGAGAAAAAGCAGGCAGTGTTTTGTTCCCCCATCAAATGAGTGAATGAAGTGTGAAAAAGCGTGGGTTCCCCCGATAAGAAACTGGTAATTTCTAAAAAGTTACTGATGGCGTACCTTTTCCCGCCAGAGGATAAGTTACGCTGGGAGATATCCCCTAGGGTGGATAAGGCGCTCACACGTTTGTCAAAAAAGGTGGCACTGCCGTCTTAGGATACGGCCACTTTGAAGGTACCTGCTGATAAAAAGCAGGAGGCTATCCTGAAGTCTGTATTTACACACTCGGGTACTAGACTGAGACCTGCAGATAGTGCTGCTGCAGCGTGGTCTGTAACCCTGTCAAACAGGGATACTATTTTGCGAACATAAGACGTCGTCTTATATATGAGGGATGCACAGAGGGATATTTTGCCGGCTGGCATCCAGAATTAATGCAATGTCCATTCTGTCAGGAGGGTATTAGAGACCCGACACTGGACAGGTGATGCTGACTTTAAAAGGCACATAGAGCCTTATAAGGGTGAGGAATTGTTTGGGGATGGTCTCTGGGACCTCGTATCCACAGCAACAGCTGGGAAGAAATTTTTTTACCTCAGGTTTCCTCACAGCCTAAGAAAGCACTGTATTATCAGGTACAGTCCTTTCGGCTTCAGAAAAGCAAGCGGGTCAAAGGCGCTTCCTTTCTGCACAGAGACGAGGGAAGAGGGAAAAAGCTGCACCAGTCAGCCAGTTCCCAGAATCAAAATTCTTCCCCCGCTTCCTCTGAGTCCACCGCATGACGCGGGGGCTCCACAGGCGTAGCCAGGTACGGTGGGGGGCCGCCTCAAAAATTTCAGCGATCAGTGGGCTCGCTCACAGGTGGATCCCGGGATCCTTCAAGTAGTATCTCAGGGGTACAGGCTGGAATTCGAGGCGTCCCCCCCCCCCCCCCCCCCCCCCCCCCGCCGTTTCCTCAAATCTGCCTTGCCGACAACTCCCTCAGGCAGGGAGGCTGTGCCTAGAGGCAATTCACAAGCTGTATTCCCAGCAGGTGATAGTCAAGGTGCCCCTACTTCAACAAGGACGGGGTTACTATTCCACACTGTTTGTGGTACCGAAACCGGACGGTTCGGTGAGACCCATTTTAAATTTGAAGTCCTTGAACACATACATAAAAAAATTCAAGTTCAAGATGGAATCGCTCAGGGCGGTTATTGCAAGCCTGGAGGAGGGGGATTACATGGTATCCCTGGACATCAAGGATGCTTACCTACATGTCCCCATTTACCATCCTCACCAGGAGTACCTCAGATTTGTGGTACAGGATTGCCATTACCAATTCCAAACACTGCCGTTTGGACTGTCCACGGCACCGAGGGTCTTTACCAAGGTAATGGCAGAAATGATGATACTCCTTCGAAAAAAGGGAGTTTTTAATTATCCCGTACTTGGACGATCTCCTTATAAAGGCGAGGTCCATGGAGCAGTTGTTGGTCGGAGTAGCACTATCTCGGGAAGTGCTACAACAGCACGGATGGATTCTATACATTCCAAAGTCACAGCTGGTTCCTACCACACGCCTGCTGTTCCTGGGGATGGTTCTGGACACAGAACAGAAAAAAGTGTTTCTCCCGCAGGAGAAAGCCAAGGAGCTGTCATCTCTAGTCAGAGGCCTCCTGAAACCAAAACAGGTATCGGTGCATCACTGCACACGAGTCCTGGGAAAAATGGTAGCTTCTTACGAAGCAAAATTCCATTCGGCAGGTTCCATGCAAGAACCTTTCAGTGGGACCTCTTGGACAAGTGGTCGGAATCGCATCTTTAGATGCATCGGCTGATACCCTGGTCCTTGGAGACAGGGTTATCTCTACTGTGGTGGCTGCAGAGTGCTCCTCTTCAAGAGGGCCGCAGATTCGGCATACAGGACTGGGTCCTGGTAACCACGGATGCCAGCCTTCGAGGCTGGGGGGCAGTCACACAGGGAAGAAATTTCCAAGGACTTTGGTCAAGTCAGGAGTCGTCCCTACACATAAATATTCTGGAACTGAGGGCCATTTACAATGCCCTAAGTCTGGCAAGGCCTCTGCTTCAAAACCAGCCGGTACTGATCCAATCAGAAAACATCACGGCAGTCGCCCATGTAATCCGACAGGGCGGCACAAGAAGCAGGATGGCGATGGCAGAAGCCACAAGGATTCTCCGATGGGCGGAAAATCACGTCTTAGCACTGTCAGCAGTGTTCATTCCGGGAGTGGACAACTGGGAAGCAGACTTCCTCAGCAGACACGACCGACACCCGGGAGAGTGGGGACTTCATCCAGAAGTCTTCCAACTGTTGGTAAACCGTTGGGAAAGGCCACAGGTGGACATGATGGCGTCCCGCCTAAACAAAAAACTAGATATTGCGCCAGGTCAAGGGACCCTCAGGCAATAGCTGTGGACGCTCTAGTGACACCGTGGGTGTACCAGTCATTTTATGTATTCCCTCCTCTGCCTCTCATACCAAAGGTACTGAGAATAATAAGAAAACGAGAAGTAAGAACGATACTCGTGGTTCCGGATGGGCCAAGAAGAGCTTGGTACCCAGAACTTCAAGAAATAATATCAGAGGACCCATGGCCTCTACCGCTCAGACAGGATCTGCTACAGCAGGGGCCCTGTCTGTTCCAAGACTTACCGCGGCTGCGTTGGACGGCATGGCGGTTGAATTCCGGATCCTAAAGCAAAAGGGCATTCCGGAGGAAGTCATTCCTACGCTGATAAAAGCCAGGAAAGAAGTAACCGCAAACCATTATCACCGTATTTGGCGAAAATATGTTGCGTGGTGTGAGGCCAGGAAGGCCCCAACAGAGGAATTTCAGCTGGGTCGATTTCTGCACTTCCTACAGTCAGGAGTGACTGGGCCTAAATTTGGGTTCCATTAAGGTCCAGATTTCGGCTCTGTCGATTTTCTTCCAGAAAGAACTGGCTTCACTGCCTGGAGTTCAGACATTTGTAAAGGGAGTGATTCATATTCAGCCCCTTTTTTGTGCCTTCTGTGGCACCTTGGGATCTCAACGTGGTGTTGAGTTTCTTAAAATCACATTGGGTTGAGCCACTTAAAACTGTGGATTTGAAATATCTCACGTGGAAAGTGGTCATGTTATTGGCCTTGGCTTCGGCCAGGCGTGTGTCAGAATTGGCGGCTTTGTCATGTAAAAGCCCTTATCTGATTTTCCATATGGATGGGGCAGAATTGAGGACTCGTCCCCAGTTTCTCCCTAAGGTGGTATCAGCTTTTCACTTGAACCAACCTATTGTAGTGCCTGCGGCTACTAGGGACTTGGAAGATTCCAAGTTACTGGACGTAGTCAGGGCCTTTAAAAATTTATATTTCCAGGACGGCTGGAGTTAGGAAAACTGATCCTTTTTTATCCTGTAGGCACCCAACAAAATAGGTGCTCCTGCTTCTAAGCAGACTATTGCTCGCTGAATTTGTAGCACACTTCAGCTGGAGCATTCTGCGGCTGGATTGCCGCATCCTAAATCAGTATCAGCCCATTCCACGAGGAAAGTGGGCTCATCTTGGGCGGCTGCCCGAGGGGTCTCGGCTTTACAACTTTGCCGAGCTGCAACTTGGTCAGGGGCAAACACGTTGGCTAAATTCTACAAATTTGATACCCTGGCTGAGGAGGACCTTGAGTTCTCTCATTCGGTGCTGCAGAGTCATCCGCACTCTCCCGCCCGTTTGGGAGCTTTGGTATAATCCCCATGGTCCTTACGGAGTTCCCAGCATCCACTAGGACGTCAGAGAAAATAAGATTTTACTCACCGGTAAATCTATTTCTCGTAGTCCGTAGTGGATGCTGGGCGCCCATCCCAAGTGCGGATTGTCTGCAATACTTGTGTATATAGTTTTCTCTATCGTCCTAGTGGATGCTGGGGTTCCTGAAAGGACCATGGGGAATAGCGGCTCCGCAGGAGACAGGGCACAAAAGTAAAGCTTTCCGATCAGGTGGTGTGCACTGGCTCCTCCCCCTATGACCCTCCTCCAAGCCAGTTAGATTTTTGTGCCCGGCCGAGAAGGGTGCAATCTAGGTGGCTCTCCTAAAGAGCTGCTTAGAAAAGTTTAGCTTAGGTTTTTTATTTTACAGTGAGTCCTGCTGGCAACAGGATCACTGCAACGAGGGACTTAGGGGAGAAGAAGTGAACTCACCTGCGTGCAGGATGGATTGGCTTCTTGGCTACTGGACATCAGCTCCAGAGGGACGATCACAGGTACAGCCTGGATGGTCACCGGAGCCTTGCCGCCGGCCCCCTTGCAGATGCTGAAGTAAGAAGAGGTCCAGAATCGGCGGCAGAAGACTCCTCAGTCTTCTAAAGGTAGCGCACAGCACTGCAGCTGTGCGCCATTTTCCTCTCAGCACACTTCATACGGCAGTCACTGAGGGTGCAGGGCGCTGGGAGGGGGGCGCCCTGGGAGGCAAATGAATACCTATTTTGGCTAAAAATACCTCACATATAGCCTCCGGAGGCTATATGGAGATATTTAACCCCTGCCAGAATCCGTTAAGAGCGGGAGACGAGGCCGCCGAAAAAGGGGCGGGGCCTATCTCCTCAGCACACAGCGCCATTTTCCCTCACAGAAAGGCTGGAGGGAAGGCTCCCAGGCTCTCCCCTGCACTGCACTACAGAAACAGGGTTAAAACAGAGAGGGGGGGCCACTAATTTGGCGTTAGAAATATATAAAAAAGATGCTATAAGGGAAAACACTTATATAAGGTTGTCCCTATATAATTATAGCGTTTTTGGTGTGTGCTGGTAAACTCTCCCTCTGTCTCTCCAAAGGGCTAGTGGGTCCTGTCCTCTATCAGAGCATTCCCTGTGTGTGTGCTGTGTGTCGGTACGTGTGTGTCGACATGTATGAGGACGATGTTGGTGAGGAGGCGGAGCAATTGCCTGAAATGGTGATGTCACTCTCTAGGGAGTCGACACCGGAATGGATGGCTTATTTAGGGAATTACGTGATAATGTCAACACGCTGCAAGGTCGGTTGACGACATGAGACGGCCGACAAACAATTAGTACCGGTCCAGACGTCTCAAAAACACCGTCAGGGGTTTTAAAACGCCCGTTTACTTTAGTCGGTCGACACAGACACAGACAGGGACACTGATTCCAGTGTCGACGGTGAATAAACAAACGTATTCCTTATTAGGGCCACACGTTAAAGGCAATGAAGGAGGTGTTACATATTTCTGATACTACAAGTACCACAAAAGAGGGTATTATGTGGGATGTGAAAGAACTACCGTAGTTTTTCCTGAATCAGATAAATTAAATAAAGTGTGTGGTGATGCGTGGGTTCCCCCCGATAGAAAATTATGGGCGGTATACCCTTTCCCGCCAGAAGTTAGGGCGCGTTGGGAAACACCCCTTAGGGTGGATAAGGCGCTCACACGCTTATCAAAACAAGTGGCGGTACCGTCTATAGATAGGGCCGTCCTCAAGGACCAGCTGACAGGAGGCTGGAAAATATCGTAAAAAGTATATACACACATACTGGTGTTATACTGCGACCAGCGATCGCCTCAGCCTGGATGTGCAGAGCTGGGGTGGCTTGGTCGGATTCCCTGACTAAAAATATTGATACCCTTGACAGGGACAGTATTTTATTGACTATAGAGCATTTAAAGGATGCATTTCTATATATGCGAGATGCACAGAGGGATATTTGCACTCTGGCATCAAGAGTAAATGTGATGTCCATATCTGCCAGAAGATGTTATGGACACGACAGTGGTCAGGTGATGCAGATTCCAAACGGCACAAAGGTGTATTGCCGTATAAAGGAAGAGGAGTTATTTGGGGTCGGTCCATCGGACCTGGTGGCCACGGCAACTGCTGGAAAATCCGCCGTTTTTACCCTAAGTCACATCTCTGCAGAAAAAGACACCGTCTTTTCAGCCTCAGTCCTTTCGTCCCTATAAGATCATATCTGCCCAGGGATAGAGGAAAGGGAAGAAGACTGCAGCAGGCAGCCCATTCCCAGGAACAGAAGCGTTCCACCGCTTCTGACAAGTTCTCAGCATGGCGCTGAGACCGTACAGGACCCCTGGATCCTACAAGTAGTATCCCAGGGGTACAGATTGGAATGTCGAGACGTTTCCCCTTCGCAGGCTCCTGAAGTCTGCTTTACCAAGGTCTCCCTCCGACAAGGAGGCAGTATGGGAAAAAATTCACAAGCTGTATTCCCAGCAGGTGATAATTAAATTACCCCTCCTACTACAAGAAAAGGGGTATTATTCCACACTATATTGTGGTACTGAAGCCAGAAGGCTAGGTGAGACTTATTCTAAAAAAATTTTTGAACACTTACAAAGGTTCAAATCAAGATGGAGTCACTCAGAGCAGTGATAACGAACCAGGAAGAAGGGGACTATATAGTGTCCCGGGACATCAGGGATGCTTACCTCTATGTCCCAAATTTGCCCTTCTCACTAAGGGTACCTCAGGTTCGTGGTGCAGAACTGTCACTATCCGTTTCAGACGCTGCCGTTTGGATTGTCCACGGCACCCCGGGTCTTTACCAAGGTAATGGCCGAAATGATGATTCTTCTTCGAAGAAAAGGCGTCTTAATTATCCCTTACTTGGACGATCTCCTGATAAGGGCATAGTCCAGGGAACAGTTGGAGGTCGGAGTAGCACTATCTCGGATACTGCTACAACAGCACGGGTGGATTCTAAATATTCCAAAATCGCAGCTGATCCCGACGACACGTCTGCTGTGCCTAGGGATGATTCTGGACACAGTCCAGAAAAAGGTGTTTCTCCCGGAAGAGAAAGCCAGGGAGTTATCAGAGCTAGTCAGGAACCTCCTAAAAACAGTGCATCATTGCACAAGGGTCCTG
Organism: Pseudophryne corroboree; assembly: GCF_028390025.1. Lineage (NCBI taxonomy): Eukaryota > Metazoa > Chordata > Amphibia > Anura > Myobatrachidae > Pseudophryne > Pseudophryne corroboree. The sequence continues at coordinate 739,507,675 of NC_086447.1, read as the reverse complement.
GTAAAAATGGTGGCTTCCTACGAAGCAATTCCATTCGGCAGATTTCACGCAAGAACTTTTCAGTGGGATCTGCTGGACAAATGGTCCGGATCGCATCTTCAGATGCATCAGCGGATAACCCTATATCCAAGGACAAGGGTGTCTCTCCTGTGGTGGTTATAGAGTGCTCATCTTCTAGAGGGCCGCAGATTCGGCATTCAGGATTGGATGCTGGTGACCACGGAGCCCAGCCCGAGAGGCTGGGGAGCAGTCACACAAGGAAAAAATTTCCAGGGAGTGTGATCAAGTCTGGAGACTTTTCTCCACATAAATATACTGGAGCTAAGGGTAAATTTATAATGCTCTAAGCTTAGCAAGACCTCTGCTTCAAGGTCAGCCGGTATTGATCCAGTGGGAAAAACATCACGGCAGTCGCCCACGTAAACAGACAGGGCGACACAAGAAGCAGGAGGGCAATGGCAAAAACTGCAAGGACTTTTCGCTGGGCGGAAAATCATGTGATAGCACTGTCAGCAGTGTTTCATCCCGGGAATGGAAACTGGGAAGCAGACTTCCTCAGCAGGCACGACCTCCACCCGGGAGAGTGGAAACTTCATCGGGAAGTTTTTTCCACATGATTGTAAACCGTTGGGAAATACCAAAGGTGGACATGATGGCGTCCCGTCTGAACAAAAAACGGGACAGGTATTGCGCCAGGTCAAGAGACCCTCAGGCAATAGCTGTGGACGTTCTGGTAACACCGTGGGTGTACCAGTCGGTGTATGTGTTCCCTCCTCTGCTTCTCATACCTAAGGTGCTGAGAATTATAAGACGTAGAGGAGTAAGAACTATACTCATGGCTCCGGATTGGCCAAGAAGGACTTGGTACCCGGAACTTCAAGAGATGCTTACAGAGGTCTTATGGCCTCTGCCGCTAAGAAGGGACTTGCTTCAGCAAGTACCATGTCTTTTCCAAGACTTACCGCAGCTGCGTTTGTCGGCATGGCGGTGGAAAGCCGGATCCTAAGGAAAAAAGGCATTCCGGAAGAGGTCATTCCTACCCTGGTCAAAGCCAGAAAGGAGGTGACCGCACAACATTATCACCACATGTGGCGAAAATATGTTGCGTGGTGTGAGGCCAGGAAGGCCCCACAAAGAAATTTCAACTCGGTCGTTTCCTGCATTTCCTGCAAACAGGAGTGTCTATGGGCCTCAAATTGGGGTCCATTAAGGTTCAAATTTCGGCCCTGTCGATTTTCTTCCAGAAAGAATTGGCTTCAGTTCCTGAAGTCCAGAAGTTTGTCAAGGGAGTATTGCATATACAACCCCCTTTTGTGCCTCCAGTGGCACTGTGGGATCTCAACGTAGTTCTGGGATTCCTCAAATCACATTGGTTTAAAACCAGTCAAATCTGTGGATTTGAAGCATCTCACATGAAAAGTGACCATGCTCTTGGCCCTGGCCTGGACCAGGCGAGTGTCAAATTGATGATGGTTTTTTCTCAAAAAAGCCCATATCTGTTTGTCCATTCGGACAGGGCAGAGCTGCGGACTCGTCCCCAGTTCTCTCCCTAAGGTGGTGTCAGTGTTTCACCTGAACCAGCTTATTGTGGTGCCTTGCACCTACTAGGGACTTGGAGGACTCCAAGTTGCTAGATGTTGTCAGGGCCCTGAAAATATGTTTCAGGACGGCTGGAGTCAGGAAAACTGACTTGCTGTTATCCTGTATGCACCCAACAAACTGGGTGCTCTTGCTTCTAAGCAGACTATTGCTAGTTGGATGTGTAATACAATTCAGCTTGCACATTCTGTGGCAGGCCTGCCACAGCCAAAATATGTAAATGCCCATTCCACAAGGAAGGTGGGCTCATCTTGGGCGGCTGCCCGAGGGGTCTCGGCTTTACAACTTTGCCGAGCAGCTACTTGGTCAGGGGCAAACACGTTTGCTAAATTCTACAAATTTGATACCCTGGCTAAGGAGGACCTGGAGTTCTCTCATTCGGTGCTGCAGAGTCATCCGCACTCTCCCGCCCGTTTTGGGAGCTTTGGTATAATCCCCATGGTCCTTTCAGGAACCCCAGCATCCACTAGGACGATAGAGAAAATAAGAATTTACTTACCGATAATTCTATTTCTCGGAGTCCGTAGTGGATGCTGGGCGCCCATCCCAAGTGCGGATTATCTGCAATACTTGTACATAGTTACAAAAATCGGGTTATTATTGTTGTGAGCCATCTTTTCAGAGGCTCCGCTGTTATCTTACTGTTAACTGGGTTTAGATCACAAGTTGTACGGTGTGATTGGTGTGGCTGGTATGAGTCTTACCCGGGATTCAAAATTCCTCCCTTATTGTGTACGCTCGTCCGGGCACAGTACCTAACTGGCTTGGAGGAGGGTCATAGGGGGAGGAGCCAGTGCACACCACCTGATCGGTAAGCTTTACTTTTTGTGCCCTGTCTCCTGCGGAGCCGCTATTCCCCATGGTCCTTTCAGGAACCCCAGCATCCACTACGGACTCCGAGAAATAGAATTATCGGTAAGTAAATTCTTATTATTGCCTAACTAAAGGGTTATTGTTGAGCCATCTGTTGAGAGGCTCAGTTATATTTCATACTGTTAACTGGGTATAGTATCACGAGTTATACGGTGTGATTGGTGTGGCTGGTATGAGTCTTACCCGGGATTCAAAATCCTTCCTTATTGTGTCAGCTCTTCCGGGCACAGTATCCTAACTGAGGTCTGGAGGAGGGGCATAGAGGGAGGAGCCAGTACACACCAGATAGTACCTAATCTTTCTTTTAGAGTGCCCAGTCTCCTGCGGAGTTCCCAGCATCCACTACGGACTACGAGAAATAGATTTACCGGTGAGTAAAATCTTATTTTTTCTGGAGACCAAAATTCTCTTGAGAGCTATGTAAATATATCGGCTACTAGGGCTTCAAAATTGGAGACAAATGTGACTGTGGAAATTGATTGCCGAGTGGGGAGTTAGAGAGAAATAAGGACAAAAGAGCCATCATATTATAATGTTCTATACCATCACTTTTGTTCAATATGTTTGTTTGTTTTTGTTGTTCTAAAAAATAAAACAAAGTAACATGTTTCAGATCTCTTAAGTATCTAAACAGAAAAGGTGATTTTTATCCCAGACCCATTTGTATTCTTTCCAGGTATGACCGTTTGCTTAGGATCCGCGCGCTCCGATGGGAATATGGCAGTGTGCTTCCCAATACCCTGAGGTTCCATATGTCTGCAGAAGAGGTTTTTTTCATCTGTTTACTTTTCAGCTGTTAATTACAATTAATGACTGATAATCTGAATATTAAATGAACGCTTCTTTTACATTTCTACCTGGTTCACTTTACGATTTGCATACAAAACAGCAGTGTACAGGGGCATACGCAGAACTTACTTTGGGGTTTTTCAAATGAATATATATATGTGTATGTATGTATATGTATGTATGTATATGTATGTATATGTATATGTATGTATGTACATGTGTGTGTGTGTGTGTGTGTGTGTGTATGTATATATATATATATATATATATATATATATATATATATATATATATATATATATATATATATATATATATATATATATATATATATATATATAAATAAGAGATGAGCGCCTGAAATTTTTCGGGTTTTGGGTTCGGTTCCGCGGCCGTGTTTTGGGTTCGAACGCGTTTTGGCAAAACCTCACCGAATTATTTTTGTTGGATTCGGGTGTTTTTTTCCAAAAACACTAAAAAACAGCTTAAATCATAGAATTTGGGGGTCATTTTGATCCCAAAGTATTATTAACCTCAAAAACCATAATTTACACTCATTTTCAGTCTATTCTGAATACCTCACACCTCACAATATTATTTTTAGTCCTAAAATTTGCACCGAGGTCGCTGTGTGAGTAAGATAAGCGACCCTAGTGGCCGACACAAACACCGGGCCCATCTAGGAGTGGCACTGCAGTGTCACGCAGGATGTCCCTTCCAAAAAACCCTCCCCAAACAGCACATGACGCAAAGAAAAAAAGAGGCGCAATGAGGTAGCTGTGTGAGTAAGATTAGCGACCCTAGTGGCCGACACAAACACCGGGCCCATCTAGGAGTGGCACTGCAGTGTCACGCAGGATGGCCCTTCCAAAAAACCCTCCCCAAACAGCACATGACGCAAAGAAAAAAAGAGGCGCAATGAGGTAGCTGACTGTGTGAGTAAGATTAGCGACCCTAGTGGCCGACACAAACACCGGGCACATCTAGGAGTGGCACTGCAGTGTCACGCAGGATGTCCCTTCCAAAAAACCCTCCCCAAACAGCACATGACGCAAAGAAAAAAAGAGGCGCAATGAGGTAGCTGTGTGAGTAAGATTAGCGACCCTAGTGGCCGACACAAACACCGGGCCCATCTAGGAGTGGCACTGCAGTGTCACGCAGGATGTCCCTTCCAAAAAACCCTCCCCAATCAGCACATGATGCAAAGAAAAAGAAAAGAAAAAAGAGGTGCAAGATGGAATTATCCTTGGGCCCTCCCACCCACCCTTATGTTGTATAAACAAAACAGGACATGCACACTTTAACCAACCCATCATTTCAGTGACAGGGTCTGCCACACGACTGTGACTGATATGACGGGTTGGTTTGGACCCCCCCCAAAAAAGAAGCAATTAATCTCTCCTTGCACAAACTGGCTCTACAGAGGCAAGATGTCCACCTCATCTTCACCCTCCGATATATCACCGTGTACATCCCCCTCCTCACAGATTATCAATTCGTCCCCACTGGAATCCACCATCTCAGCTCCCTGTGTACTTTGTGGAGGCAATTGCTGCTGGTCAATGTCTCCGCGGAGGAATTGATTATAATTCATTTTAATGAACATCATCTTCTCCACATTTTCTGGATGTAACCTCGTACGCCGATTGCTGACAAGGTGAGCGGCGGCACTAAACACTCTTTCGGAGTACACACTTGTGGGAGGGCAACTTAGGTAGAATAAAGCCAGTTTGTGCAAGGGCCTCCAAATTGCCTCTTTTTCCTGCCAGTATAAGTACGGACTGTGTGACGTGCCTACTTGGATGCGGTCACTCATATAATCCTCCACCATTCTATCAATGTTGAGAGAATCATATGCAGTGACAGTAGACGACATGTCCGTAATCGTTGTCAGGTCCTTCAGTCCGGACCAGATGTCAGCATCAGCAGTCGCTCCAGACTGCCCTGCATCACCGCCAGCGGGTGGGCTCGGAATTCTGAACCTTTTCCTCGCACCCCCAGTTGCGGGAGAATGTGAAGGAGGAGATGTTGACAGGTCGCGTTCCGCTTGACTTGACAATTTTGTCACCAGCAGGTCTTTCAACCCCAGCAGACCTGTGTCTGCCGGAAAGAGAGATCCAAGGTAGGCTTTAAATCTAGGATCGAGCACGGTGGCCAAAATGTAGTGCTCTGATTTCAACAGATTGACCACCCGTGAATCCTTGTTAAGCGAATTAAGGGCTGCATCCACAAGTCCCACATGCCTAGCGGAATCGCTCCCTTTTAGCTCCTTCTTCAATGCCTCCAGCTTCTTCTGCAAAAGCCTGATGAGGGGAATGACCTGACTCAGGCTGGCAGTGTCTGAACTGACTTCACGTGTGGCAAGTTCAAAGGGCATCAGAACCTTGCACAACGTTGAAATCATTCTCCACTGCACTTGAGACAGGTGCATTCCATCTCCTATATCGTGCTCAATTGTATAGGCTTGAATGGCCTTTTGCTGCTCCTCCAACCTCTGAAGCATATAGAGGGTTGAATTCCACCTCGTTACCACTTCTTGCTTCAGATGATGGCAGGGCAGGTTCAGTAGTTTTTGGTGGTGCTCCAGTCTTCTGTACGTGGTGCCTGTACGCCGAAAGTGTCCTGCAATTTTTCTGGCCACCGACAGCATCTCTTGCACGCCCCTGTCGTTTTTAAAAAAATTCTGCACCACCAAATTCAAGGTATGTGCAAAACATGGGACGTGCTGGAATTTGCCCATATTTAATGCACACACAATATTGCTGGCGTTGTCCGATGCCACAAATCCACAGGAGAGTCCAATTGGGGTAAGCCATTCCGCGATGATCTTCCTCAGTTGCCGTAAGAGGTTTTCAGCTGTGTGCGTATTCTGGAAAGCGGTGATACAAAGCGTAGCCTGCCTAGGAAAGAGTTGGCGTTTGCGAGATGCTGCTACTGGTGCCGCCGCTGCTGTTCTTGCGGCGGGAGTCCATACATCTACCCAGTGGGCTGTCACAGTCATATAGTCCTGACCCTGCCCTGCTCCACTTGTCCACATGTCCGTGGTTAAGTGGACATTGGGTACAACTGCATTTTTTAGGAGACTGGTGAGTCTTTTTCTGACGTCCGTGTACATTCTCGGTATCGCCTGCCTAGAGAAGTGGAACCTAGATGGTATTTGGTAACGGGGGCACACTGCCTCAATAAATTGTCTAGTTCCCTGTGAACTAACGGCGGATACCGGACGCACGTCTAACACCAACATAGTTGTCAAGGACTCAGTTATCCGCTTTGCAGTAGGATGACTGCTGTGATATTTCATCTTCCTCGCAAAGGACTGTTGAACAGTCAATTGCTTACTGGAAGTAGTACAAGTGGGCTTACGACTTCCCCTCTGGGATGACCATCGACTCCCAGCGGCAACAACAGCAGCGCCAGCAGCAGTAGGCGTTACACGCAAGGATGCATCGGAGGAATCCCAGGCAGGAGAGGACTCGTCAGACTTGCCAGTGACATGGCCTGCAGGACTATTGGCATTCCTGGGGAAGGAGGAAATTGACACTGAGGGAGTTGGTGGGGTGGTTTGCGTGAGCTTGGTTACAAGAGGAAGGGATTTACTGGTCAGTGGACTGCTTCCGCTGTCACCCAAAGTTTTTGAACTTGTCACTGACTTATTATGAATGCGCTGCAGGTGACGTATAAGGGAGGATGTTCCGAGGTGGTTAACGTCCTTACCCCTACTTATTACAGCTTGACAAAGGGAACACACGGCTTGACACCTGTTGTCCGCATTTCTGGTGAAATACCTCCACACCGAAGAGCTGATTTTTTTGGTATTTTCACCTGGCATGTCAACGGCCATATTCCTCCCACGGACAACAGGTGTCTCCCCGGGTGCCTGACTTAAACAAACCACCTCACCATCAGAATCCTCCTGGTCAATTTCCTCCCCAGCGCCAGCAACACCCATATCCTCCTCATCCTGGTGTACTTCAACACTGACATCTTTAATCTATCAGGAACTGGACTGCGGGTGCTCCTTCCAGCACTTGCAGGGGGCGTGCAAATGGTGGAAGGCGCATGCTCTTCACGTCCAGTGTTGGGAAGGTCAGGCATCGCAACCGACACAATTGGACTCTCCTTGTGGATTTGGGATTTCAAAGAACGCACAGTTCTTTGCGGTGCTTTTGCCAGCTTGAGTCTTTTCAGTTTTCTAGCGAGAGGCTGAGTGCTTCCATCCTCATGTGAAGCTGAACCACTAGCCATGAACATAGGCCAGGGCCTCAGCCGTTCCTTGCCACTCCGTGTGGTAAATGGCATATTGGCAAGTTTACGCTTCTCCTCCGACAATTTTATTTTAGGTTTTGGAGTCCTTTTTTTACTGATATTTGGTGTTTTGGTTTTGACATGCTCTGTACTATGCCATTGGGCATCGGCCTTGGCAGACGACGTTGCTGGCATTTCATCGTCTCGGCCATGACTAGTGGCAGCAGCTTCAGCACGAGGTGGAAGTGGATCTTGATCTTTCCCTAATTTTGGAACCTCAACATTTTTGTTCTCCATATTTTAATAGGCACAACTAAAAGGCACCTCAGGTAAACAATGGAGATGGATGGATTGGATACTAGTATACAATTATGGACGGGCTGCCGAGTGCCGACACAGAGATAGCCACAGCCGTGAACTACCGCACTGTACTGTGTCTGCTGCTAATATATAGACTGGTTGATAAAGAGATAGTATACTCGTAACTAGTATGTATGTATAAAGAAAGAAAAAAAAACCACGGTTAGGTCACTGGTATATACAATTATGGACGGGCTGCGGAGTGCCGACACAGAGGTAGCCACAGCCGTGAACTACCGCACTGTACTGTGTCTGCTGCTAATATAGACTGGTTGATAAAGAGATAGTATACTACTAATATTATATACTGGTGGTCAGGTCACTGGTCACTAGTCACACTGGCAGTGGCACTCCTGCAGCAAAAGTGTGCACTGTTTAATTTTAATATAATATTATGTACTCCTGGCTCCTGCTATAACCTATAACTGGCACTGCAGTAGTGCTCCCCAGTCTCCCCCACAATTATAAGCTGTGTGAGCTGAGCAGTCAGACAGATATATAATATATATAGATGATGCAGCACACTGGCCTGAGCCTGAGCAGTGCACACAGATATGGTATGTGACTGAGTCACTGTGTGCTGTGTATCGCTTTTTTCAGGCAGAGAACGGATTATAAATAAAAGTGGTGGTCACTGGTCACTATCAGCAAAACTCTGCACTGTACACTACTGAGTACTCCTAATGCTCCCCAAAATTAGTAAATCAAGTGTCTAAACGGAGAGGACGCCAGCCACGTCCTCTCCCTATCAATCTCAATGCACGTGTGAAAATGGCGGCGACGCGCGGCTCCTTATATAGAATCCGAGTCTCGCGATAGAATCCGAGCCTCGCGAGAATCCGACAGCGTCATGATGACGTTCGGGCGCGCTCGGGTTAACCGAGCAAGGCGGGAAGATCCGAGTCGCTCGGACTCGTGAAAAAAAACATGAAGTTCTGGCGGGTTCGGATTCAGAGAAACCGAACCCGCTCATCTCTAATATATATGTGTGTGTGTGTGTGTGTGTGTGTGTATATATGTATGTATATATATATATATATATATGTATGTATGTATGTATATATATATATATATATATATATATATATATATATATATATATATATATATATAGAGAGAGAGAGAGATCTTTGAGAAAAGGGCACTCACTCAATCATGTACTTTAAATTTTTATTATCACCCACATTTGGGCATAACGGTGAATAAACAATGTTTCACGGTGGCTCAGGCTTAAAAGTCAGAAAAACAGTTCCGAAAAGTATGGCATCGCCGATGCCTAATTAATCTTTCCATATTAATGAATCTCAAAGGACAAAACACAAGATTAGATGACTTAGCTGTCCGTCGACCTCGGTCACTAAATGACCGTTCAAGACCATCACATCATGTCACTGTCACCGTGTTTAGTGTAGAGCCATCTGTGCATGCAAAGCCTCGCCATCCATCTTATATACATTTACTTATTATAAATTACTTACAGGTGCATCGGCCATCCATCCCACATCACCCGGCGTGCGTGTCACCACTCTGCGCATGCGCTGCTGTACAGCTATCACCTTCCGTCCATATGACCCATTTGCGGTTCACTAGATTGGTCACTTCCTGCTCGTGCGCCTCAATTCACGCTACGTCACTTCCGGTGACGTGCGCTGGGCGCACTCGAGACAGGAACCAAGACTCAGTTGTCTCCATGACAACGGGGCGCCGTGAGCATCAGGTTTAAACCTGTGCATCACTGCCCCGCATTGCACGTCAACAACTTGGTTTCCTGGATTATATTGGAAATAAGTATGCATATTTGTTCTCCAACAGAATATCACCTGTGATAAAGCATACTGATAGGGTCATGTGGGAAAATCACATGCAGCGCAGATATGGTTCACGACAGCCATAAGGTCATTAGGGTCTTACTATACAGATCATAGATGCATTAAAATATTAATCATAGATGCACTGAAATATTAATGAACGGGGCAATATCCATGCAAAGAGGGTCTCACTAGTCATTGTTCATCACCGATCACCCACCACAATATTGACAAACAATTATATTCTGGTTCACATAATTACCATAATTACCAATACAATAACCTATTAAGGCCATGCTAGAAAAAACTTTTTTTTAAAAACAAAGAAACTGACATACTGAAGAGCTATATTACTAACCACCATATATCAAGACAGACTCAGACAGATGAATGAAGTAACATATGCCGGATATCGGTTGATCATTATATATCCAGTTTGTGTTTATAAAAAACACTTCATGTTGATGTTCTCATTTAGGCCCCTAGGTATCTTGGTGCCAAGTTTAAATATCCATCTAGATTCACTTTGAAGTAGTTTCCTACCACGGTCACCACCCCTCGCCAATTTAGGGACATGATCTATGATCATACATTTGAGTGTTGCCAGTTGGTGACCATTGGTCAAAAAATGCCGAGCCACCGGCTTATCACTTTGTTTGTTAATGAATGCCTGTCGAATCGAGAGGCTGTGATTCGCCATTCTTTCCCTAAACGTGGTGATGGTCTTTCCAACGTAATAGAGTCCGCAAGGACACATCAAAATGTAAATCACATGGTCTGAGGTGCACGTGACATGATGTTTAATGGCAATCTTCTGACCAGTATGAGGATGAGAAAACACTTTGCCGGTGAGCATACTATTACAAGTTGTGCATCCTAGACAACGAAAGCAACCAAGCCTACTGGACCTAAGCCAATTGGTCTTAGATTTATCAAAATTCTTCATAGGTTGCATCAAAATCTGCTTCAGATTCGGGCCACGCGCAAATGATATTAGTGGCTTCTTTTTTATGTTCTTAAACGTAGTGTCTGTGGCTATAATTGGCCAATGCTTTCTCACCGATTTTGCAAACGATGGAGCTTTCACATCATACTGTGTGGTGATGACCATTCTCTCATTGTTCCGTGTTTTAGGTTTACTGTCCTCATGGGAAAAGATGTATCTAGCCCTTTTTAGAGCCTTCTTTACCAGAGATGTACCATAGCCTCTCTCATCAAATCTGGACGCCATTTCAACAAGTTGTTGTTCTCTTAGCATTTCTTCTGAGTTATTTCGCATTACGCGGAGAAACTGTGAAATCGGTAGTCCATTTTTTAGTGCCCTGGGGTGGTGACTAGTGGAATATAAAAACGTATTCCTGTCTGTCTTCTTTCGATACAGGGTGGTTCCCAATAAACCCTCCTTTTTAAATACACATACATCTAAAAATTCTATCTGGTCCGTCTGGATATTGTGTGTGAAGCGGATCGGGCTGTCCAGTCCATTTAATTCCGCTACCATCTGCATGAAACTATCACGGGTATTACCCCAAATAATGAATACATCATCGATAAACCTATAATAGTGCAGAATGCTGGGACCATATCTAGGGTAGATATTCTCATTTTCATATTGCGTCATAAAAATATTGGCGTAAACAGGCGCCAAATTAGATCCCATCGCGGTCCCAGCATTCTGCACATAATAGGCGTCAGAGTAGCGAAAATGATTGAGTCAAGATGATTTCAATCAATTCACATACAAAGTCAATAGGGGGCCCTACAAAGTCAAAATTAGACAATGCCAATCGTACTGCCGAAATACCCAAATCATGGGGTATTACTGTATATAAAGATGATACATCCATAGTGGCAAATAGATAATCTGTTGGTAATGTATCAATAGAGGTGAGTTTTCTCAAAAAATCTGCAGTATCACGTATATAGCTTCTGCTATTCGCTACTACCGGCTGTAGCAAAAAATCAATGTATTTGGCTAGAGGTTGTAAAACAGATTTCTCAGCTGACACAATTGGACGACCTGGGGGTCTGTCAAGGGACTTGTGGATCTTAGGTATACAGTATAGTATTGGACAGACCGGTTGATCAACAGTCAAAATTTTCACCAAACGTTCATCCAACAAGCCTCCCGACAGGCCCTGGTCCAGCAGCTGATCTACTTGTGTCTTAATCTCATACATTGGATTATACGACTTTCGCGTGTACGTAGCAGTATCACTTAATTGAGATCTAATGTCCTCGTCATAATATTGGTAATCCAGCAATACAACTCCTCCCCCTTTGTCTGCCATACGAATTACAATCTCTTGATTACTTTGTAGTGATCTAATCGCCTCTCTTTGTTCATAATTAATGTTTGAGTAGCAACCAGAATTTCCAGGGGACACTTTGAGATCCTCATCAACCATCCTTAAAAAAGTCTTAATACTCGGATTGGCCGATGGGGGATCAAAATCACTAGATCCTTTCATTGTGAATGTGTTACTATCAACGACTGTGTCGCATGGCCTTAATAGGTTATTGTATTGGTAATTATGGTAATTATGTGAACCAGAATATAATTGTTTGTCAATATTGTGGTGGGTGATCGGTGATGAACAATGACTAGTGAGACCCTCTTTACATGGATATTGCCCCGTTCATTAATATTTCAGTGCATCTATGATTAATATTTTAATGCATCTATGATCTGTATAGTAAGACCCTAATGACCTTATGGCTGTCGTGAACCATATCTGCGCTGCATGTGATTTTCCCACATGACCCTATCAGTATGCTTTATCACAGGTGATATTCTGTTGGAGAACAAATATGCATACTTATTTCCAATATAATCCAGGAAACCAAGTTGTTGACGTGCAATGCGGGGCAGTGATGCACAGGTTTAAACCTGATGCTCACGGCGCCCCGTTGTCATGGAGACAACTGAGTCTTGGTTCCTGTCTCGAGTGCGCCCAGCGCACGTCACCGGAAGTGACGTAGCGTGAATTGAGGCGCACGAGCAGGAAGTGACCAATCTAGTGAACCGCAAATGGGTCATATGGACGGAAGGTGATAGCTGTACAGCAGCGCATGCGCAGAGTGGTGACACGCACGCCGGGTGATGTGGGATGGATGGCCGATGCACCTGTAAGTAATTTATAATAAGTAAATGTATATAAGATGGATGGCGAGGCTTTGCATGCACAGATGGCTCTACACTAAACACGGTGACAGTGACATGATGTGATGGTCTTGAACGGTCATTTAGTGACCGAGGTCGACGGACAGCTAAGTCATCTAATCTTGTGTTTTGTCCTTTGAGATTCATTAATATGGAAAGATTAATTAGGCATCGGCGATGCCATACTTTTCGGAACTGTTTTTCTGACTTTTAAGCCTGAGCCACCGTGAAACATTGTTTATTCACCGTTATGCCCAAATGTGGGTGATAATAAAAATTTAAAGTACATGATTGAGTGAGTGCCCTTTTCTCAAAGATTTCTCTATTTATCTGGATCCTAATGGAGCAGACTTAAAGGAGCACCAGAACTGTTGGATTATTGAAGTGTGCAAGTATTCAAATACATTATATATATATATATATATATATATATATATATATATATATATATGTATATATATATATATGTATGTATATATATATATGTATATATATATATATATATAGTGTGTAGGAATAGTCCTGTTTTGTAGGGATTCTGGCATCTGTATCATGACTGCCAGGATCCTGACAGCCAGCAAATTGAACATATCCCCATTCATACTTACACACACAATCATACACACACACACACACACACACACACACACACACACACACACACACACACACAATCATATACACACACACACACTTACAAACTTACATACGGTACTACATTTATACATACCAACCCAGGGATCAGACAGGTGCCACTAAAAAGGAGGGAGCTGCTGTGGTTAAGCATGCACAGCCAGCAGCTCCCTCCAGACATTCTGTATGTAGAAAGCTATGGAGCTCCCTGATGCTGCAGTCTGCGGTCTCCGTCGCTAAAATACAAGTCAGGTCATCTGGGAGGTTTCCAGGTACTCGGGGAACCCTCCCTCACCCACCTCCTCCCCTGCTTTGCTGACCTGTCAACTATTTAAATTTAAACAAAAAACGAAAAGGCATGGACGAAAACGGATTAAAAAACGGGCTATTGAATACGCTGACATCCAGTTAGTGCCGATTTTCTGAATTCGTAACTAATTGAATATACCCCAGAGTAATCTTCTGAGTCATCAGAATCACCACTCTCAAAACAGTGTTTGTTTATTTTGGGGGTAATCATCATTGTCTTTGTGGGGTCCTTAGGTGGCTCTTGTTTTGCTTATCTGATTTTGAACAAGAAGTAAATGTATCACTACAGCTTAACAGACAGAACAGATTAGCTCATACTGGTCATCACTTATTGTTGGTTCTTGACATTAAGCTTCTATAATTTGTACCTAGTAATTAAGCTAAAAATTACTAATGCATCATTGTTTCCCTTTATGTATGAGTGAGGCATCATTTAAACATGCAATTTTGATGAAAGGGTCTTGAATAGAACTGTGTAATTGCATTTACAGTAGTCTAATATGGTAACTTTTTTTACAAGTGAAGTTGATGTCTTGCATACAGACTCAGTACTGCAGCACAGTATTGGCTAATGAGTCTGTCATTAGATGTGAGTCTTCTGCTTTCCATTCTCTCCATAGACTGACTGGTTTAATCAGTACAAAAAGTCACTGGCTATGTACATGAGGTCTCTGGGAGGTGATGAAGGTCTGGATATCACGCAAGACATGAAGCCCCCCAAAAGTTTGTACATTGAGGTCAGTGCTAATGTATATCCCATATAATTGGATAATTTCTTCAGAATACAGGCCCACATTTGGGTAGATCTTGTAACAAGTGATCTTACAAACAATAACATATCAAAGGCAGTTAGGCTGTAATTTAATCATCTAGTTTAGCTTTATAGATTACATAGTAAGGTGGGGGAGGGGGGATGAGTTGGGGTCAGGATGTGGATCCATGAGATTTAACCTTTCATAAATAGGAATTTCTCTAACGTACTAGGGGATACTGGGATGGATTAGTGCCATGGGGTATAGATTGGGTCCATTGGAGCCTGGCACTTCAAGAAATGTTCAGTGTGTGCTGGCTCCTCCCCTCTATGCCCCTCCACCAGACTCTGTTTAGAAAAATGTGCCCAAGGAGCTGGGTGCATTCTCTGGAGCTCCAGAGTTTTCTATAGAAATTTTAGTTTTAGTTTATTATTTTCAGGCAGCACTGGCTGACATCAGTCTGCCTGCGTCGTGGGACTTAGGGGGGGACCGAACCAACCTCCTATAGGGTTAATGGTTCGTATCCCCGATGACAGGACATTAGCTCCTGAGGAGCTGTTTCATATGCCCCCAGGGTGTGCGCACACGCCAGCAGCATGCCACCACCCCTAACAGATTCTGAAAAAGACGCAATGCAGTGAGTACTAACACCGGGGTCCGGTTAGCAGGTACCCAGTGACCATGGCTGCATAAGGGCGCGGTGCCCGCTGCGGACACCCACACTGGCGCTGAAGTAAAGGGGGTTTTGAAACTCCATTTTACACTGTACATGTTTACTATAAAGCCAGTATAATCATATAGAGGCGGGGCTTCCCGGAGAGCAAGACCAGTGGCTCAAAGGCGCCATTTCCAGCTGCTGTTGACTTCCAGGGGTGCATGCAAGCGCTGCTCCTCCAGACACTGCTTAATCACCAATTGTACTGGTATCGAGGTTTTATAGGAAGGGGGAGCATAAAGGTGGCTATACCACATTCTGCCTTACTAAAGCTCTGAATTATACCCAGCAGAGCACTTTGTGTGCTGGTCTAATTTTTCTCTGTTTTACTCCATTCAGGTGTCTGGGGTTTACGGTGTTAGTTCACTGTCCTGTGTTTTTCACTGTAATGTGTTATTTCATTAAACTGTGTACTGTATTTCTGCTGAATCAGAATGTCTGGAAAAAAGGCTGTGTCGCTCATGCAACACAAAGTTTTCCCCTTCACCGGGGGGATCTCTCCTTTTTACACAGTGAGCTCTACCTTCTCAGGGTA
Organism: Pseudophryne corroboree; assembly: GCF_028390025.1. Classification (NCBI taxonomy): domain Eukaryota; kingdom Metazoa; phylum Chordata; class Amphibia; order Anura; family Myobatrachidae; genus Pseudophryne; species Pseudophryne corroboree. The sequence continues at coordinate 739,491,894 of NC_086447.1, read as the reverse complement.
GTAGTGTCCAGGAGCCAGAGTGGTTAGAATCATTCTAAGGATGAAGGTGAGGTAAACATGGAGGGGGGCAATACTCTGTCTCAAGGTGAGGAGGCCCTAATTTATTCTATTAGAGAAGTCCTCAACATACCGGATAAGGAGACAGAACCGGAGGAAGAATTGTTTTTTAACATAAACCCAAAATCTTCTGCCACCTTCCCTGTCTCCAAGGAATTAAACTCGCTCTTTAAAGAAACGTGGGTCAATCCTGGCAAAAAAAATTCAAACCCCTAAACGGTTGCTAAATTCATTCCCTTTCCCACCTGAGGATAGAAAGGTCTGGGAGAACCCCCCCAGTATCCAGACTGTCACGTAAGAGTGTGCTGCCTGTACCTGGTGCTATCTCCCTGAAAGACCCTGCTGACCGTAAAACTGAGACTACACTCAAATCCATTTATAACGCAGTGGGCATAGCACAGAGGCACACCATTGCTTGCGGTTGGATTACAGGAGCCATGGTAAAATGGTCTGATAATATAATAGAGGGGTTTGACATGCTACCTCAGAACGAGATCCTGACTCTACTGCATCGTATCCAATGCTGCGAATTTCATGAGTGAGGCGATCAAAGAAATTGGCCTCATTAATGCCCGTGCCACAGCAATGGCGGCCTCGTCTCGCAGGGCTCTGTGGTTGCGACAGTGGACAATTCCAAGAAAGGAGTGGAAAATCTTCCTTTTACAGGGGATACCTTGTGTGGGAAAGAACTAAACAAATGGATCTTTCAAGCAACGGCGGGTAAGTCTACCTATTTGCCGTCTCCTGCGCCTCCGGCTGGACGTCCCTATCCTGGGCCCTCTCTGCAGTCCTTTCATGTGGCCAGATTTAGAGACAGAGCCAGAGGTGCTTCCAATGCAGCTAGATGCAAGTCCCGTAAACCAGCGGCTACCGGTTCACTGAACCAGGCCTCCGGATCCTCCTCCACTAAACCCTCTGCGTGACGGTTGGCCCCAGCTGCAGGGGGTATTTCAGGTGGGTGCTCGACTTCAACACTTCGCCCATGTGTGGGCGAAATCCTGCCGGGACCAGTGGGTGAGGGACCTCATATCCCAGGGTTACCAGTTGGAATTTCAAGTACACCCTCCTCTCAGATTCTTCAAGTCAAGCTTGCCAGCTTCACCTGTAGCAAGAGTTACTTTGCAGGATGCCATTCAAAAACTACTACAGACAAATGTTATTGTTCCAGTACCACCTCTATTGCACAACAGCGGATTTTATTCAAGTCTGTTTGTTGTGTCGAAACCGGACGGTTCAGTGCGGCAAATCTTGAACCTCAGATTTCTGAACCCGTATCTTCGGGTGTTCAGGTTCAAGATGGAATCTCTAAGGACGGTGGTCTCTGGTCTGGATGAAGGGGAATTCCTGGTATCCCTGGATATCAAGGATGCCTATCTACAGATCCCGATATGGCCCCCTCATCAGGCTTAGCTCAGATTCGTTGTTCTGGACCACCACTTCCAGTTTCAGGAGTTACCCTTTGGTCTCTCCATAGCCCCAAGGGTATTCACAAGTGTCATGGCGGAGATGATGGTGCAACTCTGCATGATGGGAGTCAACATAGTTCCCTACTTGGACGATCTCTTGATAAAGGCGGTGCCCAGGGAGAGTCTTCTGAACAGCATCAACTTGGCTACTTGCCTTCTTACAGATCTTGGTTGGATCCTACATTACCAGAAATCTCGCCTGGAACCGTTGCAAAGGATTCAGTTCCTGGGAATGATATTGGACACTGTGTCTCAGAAGGTGTTCCTCCCCATGGACAAGGCATTGACCATCCAGGCTATGGTCTGCTTGGTGCTCAGACCCCGCAGGGTCTCTGTTCACCTTTGCATCCGCCTACTGGGAAAGATGGTGGCCTCCTACGAGACAATTCAGTACGGCAGGTTCCATGCCTGTCCATTCCAGCTGGATCTGTTGAACAAGTGGTCATGGTCTCACCTGCACATGCACCAGAGTATAGCTCTGTCGCCAAGAGCACGGATCTCTCTGTTATGGTGGCTACAAATCTATCACCTTGTGGAGGGCCAAGTTTCAGTGCCCAGTCTTTGACTCTGCTGACAACGGATGCCAGCCTCCGGGCCTGGGGGGCAGTGACCCAAGGGGCTCAGTTCCAGGGAAAATGGTCGAGTCAGGAATCTTCGCTCCCGATATATGCTCTTCTGCAGGCCTCGTATCTTCTCCAAAATCAGACCATACAAGTACAGTAGGACAACGCCACGGCGGTGGCGTACATAAACAGACAGGGAGGAACAAGAAGCAGGGCCGCAATGCGAGAGGTGTCGCAGATACTCGTGTGGGCGGAAGCCAACGGAAAGGGCCATCTCTGCCATATTCATTCCAGGTGTGGATATCTGGTAAGCGGACTTCCTCAGCAAGCACGACCTCCATCCGGGGGAATGGGGCCTTCACCCTCAGGTGTTTCAGCAACTGACTCACCTGTGGGTTTGTGCACAGGTAGACCTGATGGCTACTCGTCTCAACAAGAAGCTGCGTCATTACTGTTCCAGGACAAGGGATCTGCAGGCTGCAACATGGACTTACCAGTTCGTATACCTGTTTCCTCCAATCCCGCTCATTCCCAGAGTTCTAAAAAGACTCAAAAGGGAAACCGTTCAGCCAATTCTAATTGCCCCAGTCTCTAGAGGAGCCCTGTCTGCTAACGCTTCTCAAGGATCTTCTTCAACAAGGCCCATTCATCTATCCAGACTTACTGCGGCTTCGTTTGCCGGCTTGGAGGTTGAAATGGAGATTCTAGCCAGGAAAAGGCTTCCCTCCAGGGTTATCGCGACTATGGTCCAAGCCCGAAAGGTGGTCACTTCTAAGCATTACCACTGAATCTGGAAGAAATATGTTTTGTGGTGTGAGGATAGAAAATTTTCTACTGTGGATTTTCAACTTGGCCGTTTTCTGCTCTTCCTGCAAGCAGGTGTGGATATGGGCTTAAGGTTCAGATTTCGGGCCTTTCCATATTCTTCCAGAAGTAATTGGCTGTAATTCCGGAAGTGCAGACATTCCTGAAGGGTGTCCTCTGCATTCAACCACCCTTTGTCCCTCCCACGGCTTCGTGGGATCTCAATGTGGTCTTGACCTTTCTCCAATCGGACTGGTTTGAACCATTTACACAGGGTGGAATTGAAATATCTTGGAATACTGTTATGTTGCTGGCTTTGTCCTTTGCGAGGCGCGTGTCAGAATTGGGGGCTTTATCCTGTAAGAGCCCTTATTTGATTTTTCACAAGGATAGGGCGGAGCTCAGGACTCTCCCACAGTTTTTGCTGAAAGTGGTATCTGCTTTTCACATTAATCATCAGATAGTGGTTCTGGTACTGTCTGATACATTGGTTTTTCCAAAGTCCTTGGACGTTGTTCGGGCTTTGAGGATTTACGTCAAGAGGACAGCTCGTCACATGACTACCAAAATTGATGTCCTGCTTCTAAGCAGTCCATTGCCACTGCCGGGTACTATTCAGGCCTGCTCCACTAGGTCGGTGGCTTCTTCCTGGGCGCCTGCCCGTGGCATCTCAGCCTTGCAGTTGTGCCGAGCGTTACTTGGTCTGGTTCTAACACGTTCGTAAAGTTCTATAAGTTTGCTACCTTGGCCAGTGAAGACCGTCAGTTTGGTCAGGCTGTTTTGCAGGGGTCTCGGCACTCTCCCACCCATTCTTTGAGCTTAGGAACTTCCCCATGGTACTAATCCATCCCAGTATCCCCTAGGACGTTAGAGAAAATAGGAATTTAATACCTACTGGTAATTCCTTTTCTCGTAGTCCGTAGGGGATACTGGGCGCCTGCCTCAGTGCTTCGTGTTTCCTGCTTACCTGGTTGGAAGTTCTTGGTTGGGTCTGCTGCTGCTGTCCCTATTACTGTTTGAGTTAGCGTTGCTATCCTTTTGGTTTGGTTAGTGTGGCTATCCTTTGTTCTGGTTAGCGCGGCTATCCTTTCCTGTTGTGTGTTGGTTTGTTACCTCACCGCTGTTATGTTTTCCTTCTCTCAATGTATGTCCGTCTCCTCGGGCACAGTTTTCCTAGACTGAGTCTGGTGGAGGGGCATAGAGGGGAGGAGCCAGCACACACTGAACATTTCTTAAAGTGCCAGACTCCAATAGACCCGATCTATACCCCATGGTACTAATCCATCCCAGTATCCCCTACGGACTACAAGAAAAGGAATTATTGGTAGGTATTAAATTCCTATTTTTTGATCCAGGGGAGAAAAAGAACCACAAAGTGTGGCGGAGGCAGTTACACCCTGCATGTGATAATGTATCTCTTCCTATTAATGGCAAATAAATCCCCCCCCCCCCCCCATTTTATCCTCTACTTCTACAGATAAAACATCTGATAACTTCTTAATTCAGTAGCTACTTTTGTCACACACGCCTTTCTATGCTGATGGTTGAGCCTTTTTTTCCTTCTAAACACCAGTTACCAACTACTTTTGCTGCCATTTCATGTCTAATGCATTTGTCTGTACAAATCGGGAATTTGAATTGTAGTAGCGTAGAAGCAAAGGTGGACTCTGTATAGATATCTTTATAACTGATGATAGGTTACTTTGTGTTTAACACTCAGTCATCTAGTGCGACACATCTGCATTACGTTTTAAGCTGGGTACACACTATAGCAATGTGTACCCAGCCGTTATCACAGGCAATGGTACCCTGCATTGGCAAGTGCATACACACTTGCCGATGCAGGGAAACGACAGGGGATGCCATGCTAGTGATGTCTTCTTATTGACTCTGCAGCAGGGCTAACCAGAAGACCTCGCTAACGACGGTGGGGGCACGCAGACCGTCATACACTCTAGACCAGGCCTGGCCAACTTGTAGCTCTCCAGCTGTTGTGAAACGACAAGTACGATCATGTCTTGCCACAGTGTTGCTACTGGGGATTGCTAAAACTGGCGGGGCATGCTGAAAACTGTAATTTCACAACAGCTGGAGAGCCACAGGTTGGCCAGGCCTGCTCTAGACCATGTAATGGAGTCCGAGTTCGCCCGATGTGCGGGATGCCAGTGAACTGGGACGTGCATCCCACATGTCGTGTAAACTTGGATTAAATCCCACCCCACATGGCTAATATATCATTCCAATCCACGTTGGAAACAATGTATTGTGATATATTGTCAAGTGTGTTCGCGGCTTTAGACTAATCTATGTATCAGGGGAAAAAGAAATTCACAATAGAGGCCAATGGATCTTCATCAATGCCAGCACTACAGTTATAGCATAAGATGAACTATTGCTTCAGACTTATTCCACTAAATCGTGTTACCTGTTCAGGTACGCTGCTTAAGAGACTACGGCGAATTTGAGATTGAAGATGGCACAACAATTCTTCTAAAGAAAAACAGCCAGGTAAGATCTGACAGAATATGTTTTGAATTGTCTTCACTCTGTACCCATGGTTTTAAAGGGAGGTTTAATGTTTTTACACCTCCGTAAGAACCCAGGTTATTGCTGGGTCACAACTCCATGTATAAGTGTCCCCGTAAAATAACCTAGGTCCAGTGACCTGGAAATACAACTCTGGTAACGAACAGGGATGGACAAAACAAGCACATATACAGGTGACTGGTTCATATTACAAGCCTATGAAGAGCCGACTCACCAGCACTTGGAGAGGATGTCAACTCCAGTCGCCGGCCGAGAGAAAACCTGGAGATGCCTGCAGTGTAAATTAGGTTTCAAGCTGCTGTGGCTTGGCTTGAAACCAGTGTTCAGTGGCCCAGACTGGCAGTGTATAATGGGTATAAGTCAGCTGTATATGTGATTGAGCAGAAGTTGTGTCTGGTTACTATTTTAAATATTGGTATGTCTCCCATTATCCAGAATGAGAGGGGTGTCTTGGAAACAGGCCTAAAATTTTACTATAATCTATACAAACCACTTTCCAAACTACTGCTTTCTTAATCAAGCAATGCTCCTCACAGTGACTGTAGATGCGGTGATCATGGTAACTGGAAATATTCAGTTCAAATTTAATTCAAACTTTGTCATCGAGCAACATGAATTGACGAGATACAGGTGTGCATAAAACACACACCAAGTGCGCTATTTCAAATTCATTCTACTAATTGCTGAATGAATAAAAGCCCTTAAGTTGTCTGATAAGGTATTAATCTAAACAAGTGACGCTTAGGGTGGCGCTTGTCAATTCTTACAGCCTTCCTTAGAATGAATTTCTCATTTTCCTTAACACAAAGCAACTTCTGCTCAATCACATATACAGCTAACTTATACCCATTATACACTGCCAGTCTGGGCCACTGAACACTGGTTTCAAGCCAAGCCACAGCAGCTTGAAACCTAATTTACACTGCAGGCGTCTCCAGGTTTTCTCTCGGCCGGCGACTGGAGTTGACATCCTCTCCAAGTGCTGGTGAGTCGGCTCTTCATAGGCTTGTAATATGAACCAGTCACCTGTATATGTGCTTGTTTTGTCCATCCCTGTTCGTTACCAGAGTTGTATTTCCAGGTCACTGGACCTAGGTTATTTTACGGGGACACTTATACATGGAGTTGTGACCCAGCAATAACCTGGGTTGTTACGGAGGTGTAAAAATAGGATTTTAATTACCTACCGGTAAATCCTTTTCTTGTAGTCCGTAGAGGATGCTGGGGTTCCATTTAGTATTATGGGGTATAGACGGGTCCTTTGGGAGCCACTGGCACTTAAAGAGTTTACAGTGTGGGCTGGCACCTCCCTCTATGCCCCTCCTTTCAGACTCGGTCTAGAAACTGTGCCTGAGGAGATGGACATACTTCGAGAGAAGGAAATACAGATAGTGGTGAGAGACACCACTATCGAATTGAAAAACCCACACTGAATTGAAAAACCATGCTGATCAGCAGGTAACATGGAGAAACCATGTCAACCAGCAGGTAACATGAAGAAACCATGTCAACCAGCAGGTAACACGAAGAATCTATGTCAACCAGGATGAGACAGGAAGCAACCATGCCAATCAGCATGTAACATGAAGAAACTATGCTTGAAAGAGCAACAGCTGAACCAATACTTAACCAAGTAGCAACGCAGGAAAACGAAGCACTGGGCGGGCGCGGCAGGCCTGCCGTAGAATAAGCAGCGAGCAAATGCCTGCTTAGAAGTAGGACAACCAACCCTATTGGGATCATAAAGGACAAACAGAGCGTCCAACTACCTGTGACGAGAAGACCACTTCACAGAAACTTTCAAAGCCCTCACAACATCCAAGGACTGTGAGGTAATTGAGGAGTCAGTAGCCACTGGTACCACAATAGGTTGGTGAAGTGAAAAACCGACACAACCTTTGGAAGAAATTGCTGACTCGTTCCGAGCTCAGCTCTATCTTCATGGAAAACCAGGTAGAGGCTCTTGCATGATAATGCCCCCAATTTCGACACTCGTCGAGCAGATGCCAATGCCAACAGTGTGACCACCTTCCAAGTTAGAAACTTGACGTCCACCTCCTGTAAAGGCTCAAACCAATCCGACCGCAGGAACTGCAGCACCGCCTTTAAGATCCCAAGGTGTCGTAGGAGGCACAAAGGGTGGCTGGATGTGCAGAACCCCTATCAAAGTCTGAACCTCAGGGAGAGCAGCCAATTGTTTCTGGAAGAATATAGACAAGGCCGAAATCTGGACCTTTATGGAGCCAAACTGTAGGCCTACCACCACAACTGCTTGCAGCAAGAGGAAAAACCGTCCTAGTTGAAACTCCACCGAAGGAAACTTCTTGGATTCACACCAAGACACGTACTTTTTCCAAGTGCGATGGTAATGTTTAGACATTACCTTCTTCCTAGCCTGTATCAGGGTAGGAATGACTTTGTTCGGAAAGCACTTCCGAGCTATGATCTGGCATTCAACCTCCAAGCTGTCAAACAAAGCCGTGGTAAGTCATGATAAGCGAACAGCCCCTGTTGCAGAAGGTCCTCGCGAAGAGGAAGAGGCCTCTGATCTTCCAGCAGTAACTCCAGAAGATCCGCGTACCAAGCACTTCTTGACCAGTCCGGAGCAATGAGGATCGCCTGAACTCTTGTTCTTTTTATTAGCTTGAGAATCCATGGGACGAGTGGAAGTAGAGGGAACACTTACACTGACTGGAACACCCACGGAGGTACCAGGGCGTCCACCGTCTCCGAAGCTTCTCGTTGAGGCGACAGGCAATCATTTTTATCTGAGGGACACCCCATCGGCTTGTTATCTCTGTGAATACCGCTGGGCGGAGGCCCCATTCTCCTGGATGGAGATGGTGTCTGCTGAGGAAGTCTGCTTGCCAGTTATCCACTCCCGGAATGAAGATTGCTGACAGCACCGACACATGCTTCTCTGCCCAGGGGAGGATTGTCACCTCTGACATAGCAGCCCTGCTCTTCGTTCCGCCCTGCCTTTTTATGTAGGACACCGCTGTGACGTTGTCCGACTGAACCTGAACAGCTTGATCTCGCAAAAGATGTGCCGCTTCAGATCCAGAATGTTTATTGGAAGTAGAGATTCCGGAACTGACCGCTTTCCTTGGAAGTTTTCCCCCTGAGCGACTGTTTCCCAACCCCTGAGACTTGCATCTGTGGTTAGATTAATCCAATTCTGAATCCCGAACCTGCGGCCCTCAAGTAGGTGAGAAGTTTGCAGCCACCAGAGGAGTGAAATTCTGGCTTTCGGCGACAGGCATATCCACTGGTGCACGTGAAGGTGAGATCCTGACCAGGAGATCCAGTGGGAAAGACAGTGCAAGGAATCTTCCGTACTGTCGAGCCTCTTAGGAGGCAACCATCCTCCCCAGAAGGCGAATGCACTGATCAACAGATATCCAGGCTGGCATCAGGACATCCCGGACCATTGATTGGATCACCAACGCTTTCTTCACCGGTAGAAACACCCTTTGCACTTCCATGTTGAGAAGCATCCCCAGGAAGGAACGCCTCCTTATCGGCTTCAAATGCGAAATTGGAAGCTTCAGGATCCACCCAAGATCCCGGGACAGTTGATTTGAGAGAGCAACATCTCCCTGGAGGATGTTAAGGTCACCCAGATATGGAATTATGTCCACTCCTGGTTTGTGGAGCGAGAGTATAAAGGCTGCCATGGCCCTGATGAACACCCCCGGTGTTGTTTAGAAGCCAAGTTCAGTGTTTGGAACTGGAAGTGACATAGTTGTAGTGCAACCTTAGAGAGGCGGCCAGATTGGAATGTGAAGTACGCACCCCTCATATCCCAGGATACCAGGAATTCCTCTACATCTCGAGCAGAGATCACCACTCCTAGACTCCACCCTGAATTGAACACCCACCAGTAGGAAATCTATGACCCCAGGTTTGAATAGTAACCCCTGTTACGTAAATGAGGTGGAACTGGAATAATGACATTAGTTTGACATGTTATGATAGCTTCCAGCAGTAGTACACTTTCTGCCTGAGAAGCTAGTAAGCCTGATTTGAATAATCTATGAGGCGGGAATACTAGAAATTCTAGTCTGCACCCCTGGGCAACCCAACTGTTTCCAGGGGTCTAGGCAGGATATCGCCCAGGTGTGTAACTGAATCTCTTTAGTCTCGCTCCCACCTGCCTGATCCCCAGACAGTGAGGTCCACCAACAAACCGAAGGGTTTGAAAAAGGCCGAATTTGAGATCCATCCCTGGGAACATGGCAGCGCAGGTTTTCAGGATTTTCCCAACGTCCTCTAAAGGAAGTGGAGGAATATGTGGAATTGCGTTCGAAGGAATTGCAGTGTAGGTGTAGGATAGAAATTCCTGGTCTGTGCAGCTGCGGAAGGAAGACATACCGACTTACCCGCAGTTGACATGGATAATCACGTATCCCTTGCGTCCCAACAGGTTCTTGCCTGTGAAGGGCGGTTCTGTCATACCTTACTCTGATTCCGTATCAGCAGTCCATTGGTGTAGCCACCGTCCCCTGCGTGTCGAAACTGCCAGAGCAGTGGTCCCTGCGTTATGCAGGTCAATCTCCTCCTTCATGTCGTCCAGCCGTGAAGCCTGTAGAAGTACAAGTCACTTCTACACACATAATCTAAATCAAGTAAGGAGCCTGACCACGTTACAATAGCCCCAGAGATGTACGCTAAAGTGGGTCTCAGTCACACCTGCAGCAGTGTACATTATTAGAGATTAGTCTCAATAGGTGATCAGCCTTTACGGAGGTTGTACCAGGGACAGGTAAGACAACCATATTTGACAATTTAGACACTCTATAGGGATGTGGATAATAACTCTGGGTGTACTCAGGTTTTCCCAAATAAAGAGTTTAACGCCCTACACAGTGGGATGGCATTCGTTATATACATAAAATAATATTCCTCATACCTAATAGCCTCAAACATATGTTGGACCCCTCATATATATATATATATATATATATATATATATATATATATATATATATATATATATATATATATATATATATATATATATATATATATATATGCATTATAAGGACAAGTGTACACTTTCTAGGGTACGGAGTTGGGGTGAGAGGCACAGCAGTGAGATTTAAAAAACCCCACTTCTCAAAACTGCGGCTTCTACCCAGTATGGGATATATGTGAACCGTTATAATTTAAAGTACACCTTATGGAGGCCAACCCAGGTGGAACTTCCACCGAATGCAAAAGAAGGTAATAAGGAATACCCAAGGGTATTTGGGCGCTATGAGGCGAGGTGCTCGGCTAAGCAGCAGCAAATGTTTAGAGGGAAGTCACTCCCAATATATTGCACTGAAAAAAGAGATGAAGGCTGCGCTCCAAGAGGAAAGAACAATGTAATTCACTAAATGTGTAAAATTTTAAGACCATTTTATTAAAAAACAATAACTCATTAAAAACAACAATATTCTGTGCAGTAATTTTATGCCATGTGCATACATGAAAGGATAGAGTTTACCCAGAGTGTTGGTTCAGGACATATATTATATGAATTCTGTAGGATCCGTTCCAGGTATTGCCCTTAAGTGATGTAAATGTCCAGTTGTAATCCACTATGGAGAGTCCCTTTTAGATGTAACTTCCACCGAAGCCTGACGTGTACAGTTTTGAGCATGGTATAGACTCCCCAGGAGAAGATATACATTCCGCAGTACAGGACAAAGTTCTTTTAAACATGGTAAAATGGATTACACATACACAGGAAAATGTCAACACAGTTTGTCTTAAGAGAGTCACAGAACACAAGAAGCCAGCCACAGCGCGCCCTTATAGGCTTTTATAAAGATAAAAACCCCGCTACCTAGCATAACCATAACAGGGTAGCTAGTATACAATATCACTCCCCCCTTGTTTTATAACACGTTTTACCTCAGTGTAGTTACTGTATGTGGAGGACAGCGTTCCCTGTCGGTGTGTGTCTGCAGGGAGCAAATGGCACTGGTTAGTGCTGGATCCGTTATGAGGAGAAGCTTCGCCCCCTGTAATGGCGCGTCTTCCCGCGCTTAGAGATTATACTGGCCTGAGAATTTTTGCAGCAAACAGTGGGTTAGACCTTGAAAGCTATGTTTGACCAGTGTAGGCTATTGCGCTGGCCCAGGGCGCCCCTCACAGCGCCGTACACAGTGTGCCGCTGAGCCTTCCGGAGCGCAACCTGTCAGAGCTGCGCTCCCACCCTTGTGCCGCCATTCTCGCCGGGGACCCACTTAACGGGACTCCGGCGTCAGATTCACTACTCTTCTTTCTTCTGGCTCTGTTAGGGGGTGGCGGCATGCTGCGGCAGTGAGCGGTCACCTCGGGCGGCTAGCGATCATCACCCTCAGGAGCTCAGTGTCCTGTCAGCGGAGATAGTGGCCATTAACATCTCTGGGTTGGACACTATTTACCCCTTAAGTCCCACGAAACAGGGAGGCTGTTGCCAGCAGCCTGACTGTAAAATAACAAACTCTAGAAAACAATAAAACTAAGAACTCCTAGGAGCTCCCCTAGCTGTGATCGGCTCCTTCGGGCATATTTTCTAAACTGAGTCTGGTAGGAGGGGCATAGAGGGAGGAGCCAGCCCACACTGTTAAACTCTTAAAGTGCCAGTGGCTCCCAAAGGACCCGTCTATACCCGATGGTACTAAATGGAACCCCAGCATCCTCTAGGACGTAAGAGAAAAGGGTATTAGACACCCTCTCCAATGATAGCAGTTTAGTTACCATACCATTCTGTAACATCATGGGCCAAGACGCACTCCTCCAAGAATATCTTCACCCAGGTCTGCTGCACCTTTCTCACCAGTAACAAAATCCGAAAAAGACCACATTGACCAAAATAGACTACATATTCTTCTGTCTTTCTAACATTTAAAACAAAAAGGTTGGTTTTACTCCATGTAACGAGTAGTAACATCATTCCTGTATGTAGTTTTGTCCTCAATACATAGTAAACCAACAATAGCAGTGTCTTCTGCAAATATAGTGATCTTATTGGAACTAGTAACAGTTGTAAGTGAAGAAGGAATTTAACATTGGAGTTATAATGCACGCATCGGGCACACCAGTGCGTATCATGGTTTTGTCAGAAACGGAACTCCCCAGTTTAATTGAGATCTGTTAACCAAGAAATCCAGTTACACATCTAGCGGCTAATATCTAAATGAGACTATTTAGTCACACGTGTAGATGGAATAATTGTGTTAAAAGCTGAACTGTAGTAGGTAAAGAATATCCTATATTATTATTTTTTATTATTATTATTATGTCTCTAATATCCATAGGGTATGCTGGGGATGGATGTTACAGTGGGGTATAGACTGGGTTCATGAGCCGGGTGCACTAAAAAAATTTGTGTGGCAGACTCCTCCCCTCTACGCTTCCCCCCTGACCAGTTTAGAAAAAAGTGCCCTTAGAACCGGGCATTCTCTGGAGGTGCTCCACAGTTTTCATTTAATTTTCATTTATTTTGATACAACAACAGCGAGACAGCTGGCCCCGGTTTCCCTGCACTGATGGAGCTACCGGGAGGGACCCATTCCCACCCTGCGGGGTCGGCACCCAGGTCCCCGACTGCTGGACCTCTGTCCTGGGGAGTATCCATTGCAACTGCGTAATAGCTGGCAATGAGAGCCCCCCGCCGTCTGCCACCATTGGCTAGCAGGCCGAAGACAGCAGGTTTGTATGGAGTGACGGGCAGCGGGGAGAGCAGCTGAGCGGAGCACTCAACGGCGGTTCCACAGTCCCCACAGCGCTTCAGTTAAAGGAGCGGGACGGAGGTAAAAAGGCGCCATGACGGCAGGGGGTTGGAGCTTAGGCGCGACCCGGCATCTGCCCACTAGATGCCGGAGCACCATCTTATCGCTACACGGACCTGAAAGCAGCGTGTAGCAGGTGCACGGGACTCTGCAGGCACAACCCCAGGTTCCATTACATAAATAGGCAAAACAAGAAAACTGACTTACAATTCTTTACAATATAGGACAAGTACAGGGTTTATAAACACAGCTGTGTCTGCAGACAACACTGAAATAAGTATCAGGGCGGCAAAAAAACAAGGCATTTGATGCCATCAAAGGGAGTATTGAAAATGAGAGAGGTTAAGTAAGACTTAAAACTACATGAGGGAAGAGGGGCCCTGCTTGTGAGAGCTTACATTCTAATGGGGTGGGGCACACAGAGAGGTGACACAGACATGGTAGAAATTGAGCACGGGCCACAGAGTGCTTGGGATGGGAGACGGTTTGGTGAAGAAGTGGGTCTGGAGAGCCCGTTTGAAGTTTTGTGGAGAGTCTGAAGGGGAGCATAGGTATTGTATTTTTTTGTTTTTAAATGGCTCAATATACCGTGCAATGCAGTAAGTGCTGCATCCTCTGTTTGTCGCTTTGCACTATAGGCAACTTGGTCATGACCAACATCAGTTGCTATGAAATACTGAAGTACATGTATGAAGTGCTGGTAACTATATATATATATATATATATATATATATATATATATATATATATATATATATATATATATATATATATATATATATATATATATATACACACACAAAAAGTCAGTGCGCAAGTCTATTCTCCAATCCGTGGAACCACAAGTCCCAGCTTCCAGAATATAATTTCCAAGACCAACCAGGTATATCCTATGGTGTCTATAGGTCTCCGTTGCACATTAGATCTTTGAGATCGGCGTCTCCTCTAAGCCAGTATCCACTACCGGCAGACAATGATTTCTAAAATATGAATGAAAAAGGGCGCCTCATAGTGCATGAACCAGTTTTAAACAAGAATTTATTTTTCACTTCTTTATACACACTCGGTTTAAAAGTGACGTACCAGATGCGGCGGTCTCAACCACCGTAAGTATACACGTATAGTAACAAATGAGTGGGTATACCACTAGCAGTATCGATCAGCAGGCTCACCACCGACGTCTGCTCCTTCACGCCAGGCCACACCCCTACGCGTTTCGTCACGATGGACTTCGTCAGAGGGTTGGCCCGGCGTAGCACAACTTTCCAATATATAGTAACACTCATCCAATCTAGATAACAGCATTATTAACCCATTTAGATAAAAATAGCATCAACGTGAAGCAATTCTGCTCCTATTTAAATATACACCTATACTTTTACATTTAATACCAGCCATAAGCAATTCTAATACTTTAACAATGAAAAATAATCAAAACATTAAAACTTTAAAATCTATTTAAAACCACCTGTGGGTAGTTTCATTAAACTCACCCATTAGTTCCAATTAGCTAAAAAACCTTTCTACCAAGGTGTTGATATTTTAAACTGAATAGTTAATTTAAAAAATCCTCTCCTCCCCTGATTTTTAACTCAAAAATGGAGTAATTTCAATACCTTCATTTAAACCTGCTGGATATAACGTTTTAAGGGTCATTATCCAAAAGGTCTCTCTTCTAGCCAACAATTTAAGTCGATCTCCGCCTCGTTTATCCAATTTCACATTTTCTAGGCCCATAAATTTCATTTTATTTGGGTTACTTTTTTGGCAGGTTTTAAAGTGTCTGGGAACACTATGATTTTCAAGATTGTTTTTTATATTCCTATAGTGCTCTAAAATACGTAGTTTTAAAATTCTTTTAGTTTTACCCACGTACTTTTTTCCACAGCCACATATAAGCATATAAACCACAAATGTGGTATTACAATTAATAAATTGCTTTACCTGATATTCTTTTTCTCCCCCACTATCTACAAATGTTTGTTTCCCTGTTAACCCATATGTGCACATTTTACAATTGCCACAATTATAGAAACCATTCTGTTTCCTCAAGAAAGTGCTACATAAAGTGCTAGTTTCCTTAATGGGAGGGAGTTCACTCGGAGCCAAATGATTTTTCAGAGTTTTTGCTCTTCTAAACACCAAACTAGGTTTCTCTGTTATTGCTTTACCCAGCACTGAATCCATTTTTAAAATGTGCCAGTGTTTTTCCAAGCTGTTACGGATGTCATTCACCTTTGCATTATACTGCGTAACAAATGGACAGTCCAGTTTTTTATGTTTACCTTTCATATGTTCCAGATTTTTTTCTTTATACTGGATCAACTGTTTTCTATCTAATAGCCGCGTTTTATTAAGAGCTGAATCTACCAGATGTTTGGGATAACCTTTTTCTTTAAATCTGGTTGCATATATATTAGCCTGATCCTCGAATTTACCTATATCTGTACAATTACGTTTTAACCTAAGCAATTGTGAGAAGGGAAGATTTTTCTTCCATTTATCATGGTGACAGCTGTTATAATCCAGGTAGTTGTTACTATCAAAGGATTGGAAAAAACCAAAAATTAATTTGGAAGGGGCGCTTTAAGTTGTGGCTCCAATTTATATATAGCAGCTGTCTATATAGGACAGTCACACCTATAACAATACATAAATAAAAATAAACTAACCAAGGTAAGACAGCGCTGACTGAAATGAATTGCAATATTAAAATGTATTTAATAAATCATTAATAAAAAACATATGACAAACATTAATAATTGATAATCGAATATCTCACTGCTTTGATACATTCATAGTCACCATGCATGGATTTTGGGTGTAAATAGCGCTATTTTCCGGTGTCCATAGGGTTCCAAATGTAAAGATGAATCCAATGCAGGTGATTTAGGCTAACACCTGACGCGTTTCACAGCTCCCTGCTGTTTTATCAAAGGCCTTTGATAAAACAGCAGGGAGCTGTGAAACGCGTCAGGTGTTAGCCTAAATCACCTGCATTGGATTCATCTTTACATTTGGAACCCTATGGACACCGGAAAATAGCGCTATTTACACCCAAAATCCAAGTACAAGGACCGAATCTGAAAGACTGCTACGCGATACTGGTGAGGACTTCCCCGTTGTACTGCCTAAATACTGGGACAGATAATCCTCCAGCGTTGTCTTTAACTCATAAATTCGGCCAGGGGATTGTGCTACGACCCCAGGATAAGGGACATTAGAAATGTGCGGATCCTACAGGGACATTCCAATAAGCAATCTACAAACTTCAATCCATGCATGGTGACTATGAATGTATCAAAGCAGTGAGATATTCGATTATCAATTATTAATGTTTGTCATATGTTTTTTATTAATGATTTATTAAATACATTTTAATATTGCAATTCATTTCAGTCAGCGCTGTCTTACCTTGGTTAGTTGTTACTATCAACTGGTTTAAAATAAGTGCATATATCTACATTATTTCCCTCCTCTTTACTACCAAGATTCAGGTCTAAATATTGAATTTGTGATCTATGCGTATTAAATGTAAAACACAAATTATATTCATTAACTAACTTGTAAATGCTGTACAAACTCGGAGAACGATGTTTCAGAACCCTCCCATACTATTAACAAATCGTCTATATATCTCTTAAACATCACAATCTGATCTTTATAAGGATTATTATTATTATATATGCAATTTTGTTCCCATTCCCCCAAGTATATGTTTGCTAGACTTGGGGCGCAAATCGTCCCCATCGCCGTCCCGCAGCGTTGGATAAAATAATCCCCCAAAAAAGTAAAATAATTGTGTTTTAACACAAAATTCAAACAATCCACAATAAAATCAATTCTCTTAATTTCCATGGACGGATCACGTGACAAAACTGCTCTCACACAATCGATCCCTTTATCATGAGGTATCGACGTGTAAAGGGAGTTTGTCTATAGTGCCCCATGTGTAACTATCTTTTGTTTGAATTTTCCATTAAGGAAACTAGCACTTTATGTAGCACTTTCTTGAGGAAACAGAATGGTTTCTATAATTGTGGCAATTGTAAAATGTGCACATATGGGTTAACAGGGAAACAAACATTTGTAGATAGTGGGGGAGAAAAAGAATATCCGGTAAAGCAATTTATTAATTGTAATACCACATTTGTGGTTTATATGCTTATATGTGGCTGTGGAAAAAAGTACGTGGGTAAAACTAAAAGAATTTTAAAACTACGTATTTTAGAGCACTATAGGAATATAAAAAACAATCTTGAAAATCATAGTGTTCCCAGACACTTTAAAACCTGCCAAAAAAGTAACCCAAATAAAATGAAATTTATGGGCCTAGAAAATGTGAAATTGGATAAACGAGGCGGAGATCGACTTAAATTGTTGGCTAGAAGAGAGACCTTTTGGATAATGACCCTTAAAACGTTATATCCAGCAGGTTTAAATGAAGGTATTTAAATTACTCCATTTTTGAGTTAAAAATCAGGGGAGGAGAGGATTTTTTAAATTAACTATTCTGTTTAAAATATCAACACCTTGGTAGAAAGGTTTTTTTAGCTAATTGGAACTAATGGGTGAGTTTAATGAAACTACCCACAGGTGGTTTTAAATAGATTTTAATGTTTTGATTATTTTTCATTGTTAAAGTATTAGAATTGCTTATGGCTGGTATTAAATGTAAAAGTATAGGTGTATATTTAAATAGGAGCAGAATTGCTTCACGTTGATGCTATTTTTATCTAAATGGGTTAATAATGCTGTTATCTAGATTGGATGAGTGTTACTATATATTGGAAGGTTGTGCTACACCGGGCCAACCCTCTGACGAAGTCCATCGTGACGAAACGCGTAGGGGTGTGGCCTGGCGTGAAGGAGCAGACGTCGGTGGTGAGCTTGCTGATCGATACTGCTAGTGGTATACCCACTCATTTGTTACTATACGTGTATACTTACGGTGGTTGAGACCGCCGCATCTGGTACGTCACTTTTAAACCGAGTGTGTATAAAGAAGTGAAAAATAAATTCTTGTTTAAAACTGGTTCATGCACTATGAGGCGCCCTTTTTCATTCATATTTTAGAAATATATATATATATATATATATATATATATATAATCTATTTTGACATTTTGCTGACAAATTGGGTTAATACTTCTACCAAAATGTTCACCGCAGACGAAATCAGATTTTTTTATTTTTTCTTCGGCATCTACAAATGATGCTACCGTGCTGGCAGCTATGGCGGGGAAGTGCGAACAGGTTTTAAGAAGCAACGAAAAGTTGAGCTTTTCATCACGTGCGCATTGGAACATAGCACCTTTTGAGGATGATGCTATGTATTATTTACCAGTCCCATTGCTGACCCCCCTCCCCTCATTTAATCAGCCACCAGCATCCTCTGGCTATGCTATGCCCAATGTTTTGCTGTCACTGATGGGCTCTACTATCCCATGTCCCCAAAGAGGAGCACAACATTATGTACAAATAGACCACAGATGATGGCTATTTTGGTTTAGTACTTTGTTATATGTTGTTCAACCTAAAGGCAGGTGGCTTTTCTCAGATGCTGTCCCGTGCGACCATACCCTCCTCCCTGACCGCTGCCATTTTGAAAGCAAGTCTGTTTTAAAACATAACCTTTGATAACTATTACCATGATGTCTGAGTGCAGAGATCAGCTGTAGCAGGGACACTGATCAACCTCTGACTTATGCACTGCACTTAAGGTGGGGCAGATGCCACTGCAAGATGCATTGCCACTGTGGGAGAGGTATACTTCAATGAGGACATTGACTATTTGTTGCCTGTCGTTGCTTTTAGGAGCTAGATGTAAGACATAAGTATGAGCATCTTGTGAAAGTGGGCAGAGATACAACAATTGAAAGCAAGAGCATTACTGTCCCTACCCACCCTTTTACCACTAGAGTGGTGGTGGGGTAATGCCACTGGAGGATCTATTACCACATGGGTTTGGGGAGGGGTAAGGCTTGTGGGAGATCTGATGCCACTGCAGTGGATGTTGTGTAATTTTATAATGCAGACATTTGCCCACAAATATTTCTTAACACATTTTAGCCTTGTTGGCTCAATAGCGAGTATTGTTACTCCATGTGTGACCTAGGTTACCCCTTTTGGGACTGTTGTTCTTAAGCAGCATGAATTTCATGTTCTAGTTCTTCGTAGTGTTTACATTTGTATCCTTTCTTTGGCAGTGATGCTTTTAAGCAACACCTAAAATGTGTGCTGTTATAGCAGTCCGCTGTCTCCGAAGATCCAAAATGTACAGTTAAGCTGGGTACACGCTAGACAATATGTTGCCCGATCCCGCGGATTGGAGCGATCTAGTGGGTACATCTAGTGTGTACCCAGGATATGCACGGTCCCGCAGGTCACTAGCGACATCCCCTGTCTGCCCTGCAGCAGGGCTGATGGGGGATGTTGCTAGCGATGACATGTGGCAGACCTGGCATCGGCCAGTGTGTATGCATTTGCGGCATGCAGCGAACCGTCGACAGCGATGTCGGGCTGGGTACACATTGCTAAATGTGTACCAAGCTTTAGAGTTGAGTTTCCACACTCAAATGCTTGGCACCAGAAGTACTTTGGATGCCAGATTTTCCGTATTTTGGAATATTTGCACGCTGTAATGATATATCTTGGGGATGGGACTCAGAAATATACTGTGTGTTTAGACTATTTCATATTCACTTTACGACTTTCAGGCTGTATGTATATTATACAATACATTTAATAGGTTTGTGCATGAAACAAAGCCGTGAACATTGAGCCGCCGGAAAGCACTATCTCCGTTGCGCTGGTATGGGAGACTCGACCTCTAACAAAAAAAAATTAAACAAGGATTATGAACGCAAAATGAAGATGCTTCTAAAACATCATTTACTTTTATTTAACGATCATTGATATATTCTGGCTGCAGATAAATGCTCATGCTTACAATATTTTCTTTTTTCTTTTTTGGTAGCATTTTTTGCCCAGATGGAAGTGTGAACAGTTAATTCGACAAGGCATTCTGGAGCATGTGTTGTCCTAAGCAGGTTTCTGTGTCCTCTACAGACTACTTTGGATTAGCATTAACTTTTTGTGTATCTTGTAAATATGTATTTCTGCCTTTATTAAATCAATTTACATCTTGTTGGGGCTGTTTTTGTGTTTCTCTTCTTTTTATAGACACTAGTTTCAATTTATCAACCCTTTACCGTATCCAAATATTACACAAAGAGCTGCCCTATTGAGTACATTGCTGTGCTTAAACTAAATGTATAATTTTTTTTAAATAGAATATTTTTATTCGGAAAAGGCTCGGCAATACAGACAAATCATTGTACATGAGAAATCCGGTAATATAGGATGCGCATTACACCAGTTTAGAGTATATGTGAATCTCATTTACAGGGTATATTACATCACATGTACATTCGTTCCCATATAGTTTCCAAACTCAAAACTAATGTCTGTAAACAGGTTATATATCACATAGTAGACTTTTTTCTCTGACGTCCTAAGTGGATGCTGGGGACTCCGTCAGGACCATGGGGACTAGCGGCACCGCAGGAGACAGGGCACAAAACTAAAGCTTTAGGATCAGGTGGTGTGTACTGGCTCCTCCCCCTATGACCCTCCTCCAAGCCTCAGTTAGGTTTTTGTGCCCGTCCGAGCAGGGTGCAATCTAGGTGGCTCTCTTAAGGAGCTGCTTAGAAAAAGTTTTTAGGTTTCTTATTTTCAGTGAGTCCTGCTGGCAACAGGCTCACTGCATCGAGGGACTTAGGGGAGAGAAGTTCAACTCACCTGCGTGCAGGATGGATTGGCTTCTTAGGCTACTGGACACCATTAGCTCCAGAGGGAGTCGGAACACAGATCTCACCCTGGGGTTCGTCCCGGAGCCGCGCCGCCGACCCCCCTTGCAGATGCTGAAGATTGAAGGTCCAGAAACCGGCGGCAGAAGGCTTTTCAGTCTTCATGAAGGTAGCGCACAGCACTGCAGCTGTGCGCTATTGTTGTTACACACTTCACACCAACGGTCACGGAGGGTGCAGGGTGTTGCTGGGGGCGCCCTGGGCAGCAATGTATAATACCTTATTCTGGCTAAAAATACATCACATATAGCCCCTGGAGGCTATATGGATGTATTTAACCCCTGCCAGGTCTCAGAAAAACGGGAGAAGAAGCCCGCCGAAAAGGGGGCGGGGCCTATTCTCCTCAGCACACAGCGCCATTTTCCCTCACAGAAAGGCTGGTGGGAAGGCTCCCAGGCTCTCCCCTGCACTGCACTACAGAAACAGGGTTAAAACAGAGAGGGGGGGCACTTATTTGGCGATATGTATATATATATATATATATATTAAAATGCTATAAGGGAAAAACACTTATATAAAGGTTGTCCCTGTATAATATAGCGTTTTTGGTGTGTGCTGGCAAACTCTCCCTCTGTCTCCCCAAAGGGCTAGTGGGGTCCTGTCCTCTATCAGAGCATTCCCTGTGTGTGTGCTGTGTGTCGGTACTTGTGTGTCGACATGTATGAGGACGATGTTGGTGAGGAGGCGGAGCAATTGCCGGTAATGGTGATGTCACTCTCTAGGGAGTCGACACCGGAATGGATGGCTTATTTAAGGAATTACGTGATAATGTCAACACGCTGCAAGGTCGGTTGACGACATGAGACGGCCGGCAAACCAATTAGTACCTGTCCAGGCGTCTAAAACACCGTCAGGGGCGTTAAAACGTCCTTTTACCTCAGTCGGTCGACACAGACACGGACACTGACTCCAGTGTCGACGGTGAAGAAACAAACGTATTTTCCTTTAGGGCCACACGTTACTTGTTAAGGGCAATGAAGGAGATGTTACATATTTCTGATACTACAAGTACCACAAAAAAGGGTATTATGTGGAGTGTGAAAAAAACTACATGTGGTTTTTCCTGAATCAGATAAATTAAATGAAGTGTGTGATGATGCGTGGGTTTCCCCCGATAGAAAATTATTGGCGGTATACCCTTTCCCGCCAGAAGTTATGGCGCGTTGGGAAACACACCTTAGGGTGGATAAGGCGCTCACACGCTTATAAAAACAAGTGGCGTTACCGTCTCCAGATACGGACGCCCTCAAGGAGCCAACTGATAGGAGGTTGGAAAATATCCTAAAAAGTATATACACACATACTGGTGTTATACTGCGACCAGCGATCGCCTCAGCCTGGATGGGCAGCGCTGGGGTGGCTTGGCCGGATTCCCTGACTGGAAATATTGATACCCTTGACAGGGACAGTATTTTATTGACTATAGAGCATTTAAAACATGCATTTCTATATATGCGAAACTCTGGCATCAAGAGTAAGTGCGATGTCCATATCTGCCAGACGATGTTTATGGACACGACAGTGGTCAGGTGATGCAGATTCCAAACGGCACATGGAAGTATTGCCGTATAAAGGGGAGGAGTTATTTGGGGTCGGTCCATCGGACCTGGTGGCCACGGCAACAGCTAGAAAATCCACCTTTTTTACCCCAAGTCACATCTCAGCAGAAAAAGACAGTCTTTTCAGCCTCAGTCCTTTCGTCCCCATAATATCTGCCCAGGGATAGAGGTAAGGGAAGAAGACTGCAGCAGGCAGCCCATTCCCAGGAACAGAAGCCTTCCACCGCTTCTGCCAAGTCCTCAGCATGACGCTGGGGCCGTACAAACAGGTGCGGTGGGGGGTCGTCTCAAGAGTTTTCAGCACGCAGTGGGCTCACTCGCAAGTGGACCCCTGGATCCTACAAGTAGTATCCCAGGGGTACAGATTGGAAATTCGAGACGTCTCCCCCTCGCAGGTTCCTGAAGTTTGCTTTACCAACGTCTACCTCCGACAGGGAGGCAGTATTGGAAACAATTCACAAGCTGTATTCCCAGCAGGTGATAATCAAAGTACCCCTCCTACAACAAGTAAAGGGGTATTATTCCACACTATATTGTGGTACTGAAGCCAGACGGCTCGGTGAGACCTATTCTAAATGGAGTCACTCAGAGCAGTGATAGCGAACCAGGAAGAAGGGGACTATATGGTGTCCCTGGACATCAAGGATGCTTACCTCCATGTCCAAATTTGCCCTTCTCACAAAGGGTACCTCAGGTTCGTGGTACAAAACTGTCACTATCAGTTTCAGACGCTGCCGTTTGGATTGTCCACGGCACCCCGGGTCTTTACCAAGGTAATGGCCGAAATGATGATTCTTCTTCAAAGAAAAGGCGTCTTAATTATCCCTTACTTGGACGATCTCCTGATAAGGGCAAGGTCCAGAGAACAGTTGGAGGTCGGAGTAGCACTATCTCAAGTAGTTCTACGACAGCACGGGTGGATTCTAAATATTCCAAAATTGCAGCTGTCTCCGACGACACGTCTGCTGTCCCTAGGGATGATTCTGGACACAGTCCAGAAAAAGGTGTTTCTCCCGGAGGAGAAAGCCAGGGAGTTATCCGAGCTAGTCAGGAACCTCCAAAAACCAGGAAAAGTGTCAGTGCATCATTGCACAAGGGTCCTGGGAAAAATGGTGGCTTCTTACGAAGCGATTCCATTCGGCAGATTTCACGCAAGAACTTTTCAGTGGGATCTGCTGGACAAATGGTCCGGATCGCATCTTCAGATGCATCAGCGGATAACCATGTCTCCAAGGACAAGGGTGTCTCTTCTGTGGTGGTGGCTGCAGAGTGCTCATCTACTAAAGTGCCACAGTTATGCATTCAGGACTGGGTCCTGGTGACCACGGATTCCAGCTTGAAAGGCTGGGGAGCAGTCACACAGGGAAAAAATTTCCAGGGAGTGTGATCAAGTCTGGGGACTTCTCTCCGCATAAATATACTGGAGCTAAGAGCAATTTACAATGCTCTAAGCTTAGCAAGACCTCTGCTTCAAGGTCAGCCGGTATTGATCCAGTGGGACAACATCACGGCAGTCGCCCACGTAAACAGACAGGGCGGCACAAGAAGCAGGAGGACAATGGCAGAAACTGCAAGGATTCTTCGCTGGGCGGAAAATCATGTGATAGCACTGTCAGCAGTTTTCATTCCGGGAGTGGACAACTGGGAAGCAGACTTCCTCAGCACGACCTCCACCCGGGAGAGTGGGGACTTCATCGAGAAGTTGTTTCCACATGATTGTGCACCGTTGGGAAAGACCAAAGGTGGACATGATGGCGTCCCGCCTGAACAAAAAACTGGACAGGTATTGCGCCAGGTCAAGAGACCCTCAGGAAATAGCTGTGGACGTTCTGGTAACACCATGGGTGTACCAGTCGGTGTATGTGTTCCTTCCTCTGCTTCTCATACCAAAGGTACTGAGAATCATAAGACGTAGAGGAGTAAGAACTATACTCGTGGCTCCGGATGGGCCAAGAAGGACTTGGTACCCGGAACTTCATGAGATGCTCACAGAGGACTCAGGGCCTCTGCCGATAAGGAGGGACTTGCTTCAGCAAGTACCATGTCTGTTCCAAGACTTACCGCGGGTGCGTTTGACGGCATGGCGGTTGAACGCCGGATCCTAAGGGAAAAAAGACATTCCGGAAGAGGTCATTCCTACCCTGGTCAAAGCCAGGAAGGAGGTGACCGCACAACATTATCACCACATGTGGCGAAAATATGTTGCGTGGTGTGAGGCCAGGAAGGCCCCACGAAGAAATTTCAACTCGGTCGATTCCTGCATTTCCTGCAAACAGGAGTGTCTATGGGCCTCAAATTGGGGTCCATTAAGGTTCAAATTTCGGCCCTGTCGATTTTCTTCCAGAAAGAATTGGCTTCAGTTCCTGAAGTCCAGAAATTTGACAAGGGAGTACTGCATATACAACCCCCTTTTGTGCCTCCAGTGGCACTGTGGGATCTCAACGTAGTCCTGGGATTCCTCAATTCACGTTGGTTTAAACCGCTCAAATCTGTGGATTTGAAATATCTCACATGGAAAGTGACCATGATGTTGGCCCTGGCCTCGGCCAGGCGAGTGTCAGAATTGGCGGCTTTGTCTCACAAAAGCCCATATCGGATTGTCCATTCGGACAGGGCAGAGCTGCGGACTCGTCCCCAGTTTCTCCCTAAGGTGGTGTCAGCGTTTCATCTGAACCAGCTTATTGTGGTACCTGCGGCTACTAGAGACTTGGAGGACTCCAAGTTGCTAGATGTTGTCAGGGCCCTGAAAATATAGATTTCCAGGACGGCTGGAGTCAGGAAAACTGACTTGCTGTTATCCTGTATGCACCCAAAAAACTGGGTGCTCTTGCTTCTAAGCAGACGATTGCTAGTTGAATGTGTAGTACAATTCAGCTTGCACATTCTGTGGCAGGACTGCCACAGCCAAAATATATAAATGCCCATTCCACAAGGAAGGTGGGCTCATCTTGGGCGACTGCCCGAGGGGTCTCGGCTTTACAACTTTGCCGAGCTGCTACTTGGTCAGGGGCACACCCTGGCTGAGGAGGACCTGTAGTTCTCTCACTCGGTGCTGCAGAGTCATCCGCACTCTCCCGCCCGTTTGGGAGCTTTGGTATAATCCCCATGGTCCTGACGGAGTCCCCAGCATCCACTTAGGACGTCAGAGAAAATAAGATTTTACTTACCGATAAATCTATTTCTCGTAGTCCTTAGTGGATGCTGGGCGCCCATCCCAAGTGCGGATTGTCTGCAATACTTGTACATAGTTATTGTTACAAAAAAATCGGGTTGTTATTGTTGTGAGCCGTCTGTTCAGAGGCTCCTACGTTTGTCATACTGTTAACTGGGTTTAGATCACAAGTTATACGGTGTGGCTGGTATGAGTCTTACCCGGGATTCAATATCCTTCCTTATTGTGTACGCTCGTCCGGGCACAGTATCCTAACTGAGGCTTGGAGGAGGGTCATAGGGGGAGGAGCCAGTACACACCACCTGATCCTAAAGCTTTAGTTTTGTGCCCTGTCTCCTGCGGAGCCGCTAGTCCCCATGGTCCTGACGGAGTCCCCAGCATCCACTACGGACTACGAGAAATAGATTTATCGGTAAGTAAAATCTTATTTTAATTTCCACCCCATTTATCCAACAGTATCATCTCCACCTAGTAGACCATAACATAGCCTACCGAAACTCCTATAACATTAACAAAAAATAATAAAAAGAACAATAGAATGAGAAGAAAGAGAAAAAAAAAGACAGCAGGAGGCAGTAGTACATTAAAGCAGAAAATACGTGAGGTGTGCATAGTAGCAAATAATATCACAGCCTGGTATCACACGAACCCACACCACACCCCTCCTCCGAGGCGCAGTGCTTCTCGCATCACCAAGGCGGGGGAGAGGAGTACACAGATTCAATCCATGGGGACCATATTTTCTCATATTTAGACATAACGTTATTTTTCATGTATACATAGCGGTCTTTAAGGAGAGTATCATTGACCAGGGCTTTAAATGCCGATATAGTAGGGGAACGTGGGGCCATCCAAGTCCGCGCAATGCACACTTTGGCTAAAGCGCAAATAGTGTGAGCATAAAGGCCCTCCCACCTGGACCCCGAGGCAGGACCCTCCATTCCCAGTATACAAAATCTCGGAGTCTGCATGCTCCCAGGCGTCCCCGTGTGCTCCAGAATCGACCCGACCCCAGACCAAAATACCTGAATGGACGGACATTCCCACACCAGGTGCCAAAAGGATCCCCCGTCAACCCCGCATTTAGGGCAACTAGCTGTACTGCCAGCCCTAAACCTGGCCAAGCGAGCCGGTGTCAAAGGATCTATGCAAGATAAAGAGCTGTATTTGTTTGAAATCGGAGCGACTTGGTCACCACACTTGGGTATTCCAGGGCAAGTTCCCAATCCTCCTCGCTAATGGGGTCCAAATCACCCTCCCAACGCCCACGGAGACCCGGCAAAGGTTCTGCATGAACTGTTTTTAACAGGTACAAGTAGGTAAAAGATATCACCTTAACCAGGCCCAGCGAACTCAAAAAGGTCTTTATGGGGAAGTGAAGGAGCGCCGGGGGCGAGTCCCGGAATTGCGATTGCAGGGCATGCCGGAGTTGCAGGAACCTAAAAAAGTAAGAATTAGGTAAACCAAATTCCTCTTTCAGCTGCTGGAACGACTTTACTGTACCATTGCTGTACAATTGGGATATGGAGACTATGGAGTACGGAGCCCACACCACCCCGCCCTCAAGGGAAATGTATAATTTTTTAATGGCCTGACGTACTTGTTAGTAGTAAGTCCAGTCTGTAGCTATATTGATTGCACATACTAATCTGCCATAGATTCTCTACTCTTAAATAATGAACCCTATTGCAGGGCGGTCAAAGGGGACACCTGTACCGGGCCCCAGGAATATGCTACTTAGTGCCCTGCAGAGATGTGAGCTGTCTTGTCCAAATAGGTGGTGTGGGCGCAGCCTCAGAGTGACAGGAGCCCCTCACGCACTGTGTGCGGTGTGAGTGTGCGCCAGCTCTTCCAGGTTCAGCAATGTTGCAGGCAGTTAAGAGACATGACAGCAGCTCCGCTGGCCAGGATTCCCGTGCCCTGTGCTGGCCTCTCCTGGTGGGGTCTGGGTACTAGGGAGAGCAGCGCAGGTGAGTCTCCCTGGGGTAAGAGTGGCTTGGTGAGGGGATACAGGACTTTAGGATGGGGGAGCTGAGAATGCAGCATGGAGTCATTGGGAAAAGACAAACTGTGGGGTGTGTGTGGGAGGAAAGTGAGAGGGAGACGCAGACATAGGCATGCCACATATTTTAGTCAGCAGAAGCTGTTTATGCATCCTATTACATTACGTTGTGTCTAAGAAAAAACGCAAAAAGACACGAGTCCTGCCACAACAGCGCAACTTCAAGGGCTGTTCAGCGTGACTGCAGCAAGTATGTCAATGGACAAATCTGTACACAACGCTTACAGATTAGTGTCTGTCTCATTGTGTTCACCTGCATAGTTTCACTGTTAGAACACTATTATGGATGGAACCCAGGTGTATGTGTATGTGTTGGACCACATTGTAATTTTCCCTTAGTGACTTTTAAAAAAGATCTTAACTGTCCCTATTATTTGGAGTATGTGTGTGGATTGGATACATCGGCACCACTGAGTGAAGATACCTTTATGTGAATGCAACCTGCTTGTTAAAAGTAAGCATACATGTGAGCGTCTTTTCGTTCATCACGTGTAGGATGCAAACTAAAAAAGAATTTGTGGGTTTCAAACATCCTGGATTGGACTTCACACTTCCTTATTAGTGTTGCACATTTGGGTTTATTATACAATACCATACCATTGGGTTTCTTTTTACATGGCATCATATGAGGAAAACTGAAAATCGTTTCTTGGACTGCCATTATTATTATTATTGTTGGAACGACTCTCCGCGCATGTAAGACTGTTCTTTGTATATATTAAGATTTATTTCTGTTTACCCCTATATTTTATGACTGACAGCCACCAGCACTGGTTTTACCTTTTTATATTGACCATAAATAAGTTGAATTGGTCCTGGACCACCAAGGGAAAAGGGCCCTAATTTGCACACCTTAATTAGGTAGTGAGGTGCTACTCTGTTTGAGACTTAGTAAAGTGTACAGAGGGAAAAGGTAGCAGGTGCACTATCTCACACTAGCTCAACCTGTAGTAACCAGAGGCACTTAGCATATTCCTAGCCAGGGCTATGAGCTTACCCACCGCATCAATGTAGCCTCTCATTGGGTAAGTCCCTAACACTAACTATAGGGGTTCAGGTCCGGGGGGCAGGACACCCCAGAGCCACCCAGCCAGACAACCCCAGGGCATCGCAGGAGTGACAAAAATATAGGGTTAAAGAGGTAGGAGCAGCTGCTACTGCATGTGTGAATAATGTGAGGAGTAAAAGAAAATTATGTGAAGGTGTTACATATATATAAAACAAACTATAAGTGCCATGGAGTGATGAAATAGTGTTAAATTGCCATGCCCCAGGGACACCCAGCCACAGCAGGCACAGGGAGCCCCGCACCACTAAGTCTCAAGCAGAGTAGCACCTCACTACCTAATTAAGGTGTGCAAATTAGGGCCCTTTTCTCTGACGTCCTAGTGGATGCTGGGAACTCTGTAAGGACCATGGGGAATAGACGGGCTCCGCAGGAGACTGGGCACTCTAAAGAAAAGATTAGGTACTATCTGGTGTGCACTGGCTCCTCCCTCTATGCCCCTCCTCCAGACCTCAGTTAGAATCTGTGCCCGGCCAGAGCTGGGTGCTCCTAGTGGGCTCTCCTGAGCTTACTAGTAAAGAAAGTATTTATTAGGTGTTTTATTTTCAGTGAGCTTCTGCTGGCAACAGACTCACTGCTACGTGGGACTAAGGGGAGAGAAGCACACCATTAGCTCCAGAGGGTTCGAACACAGGCACTTGTCCTCGATCGTCTGTTCCCGGAGCCGCGCCGCCGTCCCCCTTGCAGAGCCAGAAGAACAGAAGCTTGAAGACTACGAAATCGGCGGCTGAAGACTCCTGTCTTCATTAAGTAGCGCACAGCACCACAGCTGTGCGCCATTGCTCCCAGCACACTTACACACTCCGGTCACTGTAGGATGGGGGGGGGGGGGTGCTGCAATTGAAGTACCTTTGGCATAAAAACATACATATATACAGTCTAGCACTGTATATATGTAAAAAAAAAACGCAATTTTTTTTACATGGAAAACGGGACAGAAGCCCGCCACTGAGGGGGCGGGGCCTTCTTCCTCAGCACACCAGCGCCATTTTCTCTTCACAGCTCCGCTGGAAGCGGCTCCCCAGGCTCTCCCCTGCAGTATCCAGGTACAAGACTGGTTTAAAGAGAGGGGGGGCACATAAATTAAGGCGCAAACAATACAAAAAAAGCAGCTATTGGGTAAATCACTTATTAGCAGTGAAAATCCCTGTGTTATATAGCGCTGTGGTGTGTGCTGGCATACTCTCTCTCTGTCTCCCCAAAGGACTTTGTGGGGTCCTGTCCTCAGTCTGAGCATTCCCTGTGTGTGTGTGGTGTGTCGGTACGGCTGTGTCGACATGTTTGATGAGGAAGGTTACGTGGAGGCGGAGCAAGGGCAGATAAGTGTGGTATCGCCCCCGTCGGGGCCGACACCTGATTGGATGGATATGTGGAAGGTCTTAAATGACAATGTAAACTCTTTACATAAAAGGTGTGATGACGCTGCAGCCTTGGGACAGCCGGGGTCTCAGCCCGCGCCTGCCCAGGCGACTCAGAAACCGTCAGGGGCTCATAAACGCCCTCTATCTCAGATGGTTGACACAGATGCCGACACGGAGTCCGACTCCAGTGTCGACGATGATGAGGCACATTTACAGTCTAAAATGACCAAGGCCATCCGATACATGATTATTGCAATGAAAGATGTATTACACATTTCTGAGAGTAACCCGGTTAATACCAAGAGGGTTTATATGTTTGGAGAGAAAAAGCAGCCAGTGACTTTTCCCCCATCTGATGAATTAAATGAATTGTGTGAAGAAGCGTGGAGTTCCCCTGATAAGAAATTAGTGATTTCTAAGAGGTTACTGATGGCGTACCCTTTCCCGCCAACGGACAGGTTACGTTGGGAAACATCCCCTAGGGTGGACAAGGCGCTGACACGCTTATCTAAAAAGGTGGTCCTGCCGTCTCAGGATACGGCCGCCCTAAAGGAGCCTGCGGATAGAAAGCAGGAAGCTATCCTGAAGTCAGTGTATACACACTCTGGTACTCTACTGAGACCTGCTATTGCTTCAGCCTGGATGTGTAGTGCTGTAGCAGCGTGGACAGATACTCTGTTAGACGACATAGATTCCCTCGACAGAGATACTGTTTTGCTAACCCTGGGCCATATCAAAGACGTCGTCTTATATATGCGAGATGCTCAGAGGGACATTTGCCTGCTGGGCTCTAGAATTAATGCTATGTCCATTTCTGACAGGAGGGTCTTATGGACTCGGCAATGGACAGGAGATGCTGATTCTAAAAAACACATGGAGGTTTTGCCTTATAAGGGTGAGGAATTGTTTGGGGACGGTCTGTCGGACCTCGTGTCTACAGCGACAGCTAGAAAGTCGACTTTCTTGCCTCAGGTTTCCTCACAGCCTAAGAAAGCACCGTATTATCAAATGCAGTCCTTTCGTTCCCAAAAAGGCAAGAGGGTCAGGGGCGCATCCTTTCTTGCCAGAGGCAGGGGTAGAGGTAAGAAGCTGCACCATGCAGCCAGTTCCCAGGAACAAAAGTCCTCCCCTGCTTCCACTAAGTCCACCGCATGACGTTGGGGCTCCACAGGCGGAGCCAGGTGCGGTGGGGGCGCGTCTCCGAAACTTCAGCAGCCAGTGGGTTCGCTCACAGGTGGATCTCTGGGCTATACAAATTGTATCTCAGGGATACAAGCTGGAATTCAAAGCGAATCCCCCCCGCCGTTACCTCAAATCAGCCTTGCCAGCTTCCCCCATGGAAAGGGAGGTAGTGCTGGCGGCAATTCACAAGCTGTACCTCCAGCAAGTGATTGTCAGGGTCCCCCTCCTTCAACAGGGAAGGGGTTACTATTCCACAATGTTTGTGGTACCGAAACCGGACGGTTCGGTGAGACCCATTCTGAATTTAAAGTCCTTGAACACTTATATAAAGAAATTCAAGTTCAAAATGGAATCGCTCAGAGCGGTTATTGCAAGCCTGGAAGAGGGGGATTTTATGGTGTCGCTGGACATCAAAGATGCTTACTTGCATGTCCCCATTTACCCACCTCACCAGGAGTACCTCAGATTTGTGGTACAGGACTGTCATTACCAATTCCAGACGTTGCCGTTTGGCCTGTCCACGGCACCGAGAATATTTACCAAGGCAATGGCCGAAATGATGATACTCCTTCGGCAGAAGGGAGTTATAATTATCCTGTACTTGGACGATCTCCTCATAAAGGCGAGTTCCAGGGAGCAGTTGTTGATCAGCGTAACACTCTCTCAGGAAGTGTTACTACAGCACGGCTGGATTCTGAATGTTCCAAAGTCGCAGCGGATTCCTACGACGTGTCTGCTTTTCCTGGGCATGATTCTGGACACAGAACAGAAGAAGGTGTTTCTCCCGGTGGAGAAGGCCCAGGAATTAGCATCTCTGGTCAGTGACCTCCTGAAACCAAAATAGGTATCGGTGCATCACTGCACGCGAGTCCTGGGAAAGATGGTGGCTTCATACGAAGCCATTCCCTTCGGCAGGTTCCATGCAAGGATCTTTCAGTGGGATCTGTTGGACAAGTGGTCCGGATCGCATCTTCAGATGCATCGGCTGATCACCCTGTCCCCAAGGGCCAGGGTGTCTCTTCTGTGGTGGCTGCAGAGTGCTCACCTTCTCGAGGGCCGCAGGTTCGGCATACAGGACTGGGTCCTGGTGACCACGGATGCAAGCCTCCGAGGATGGGGGGCAGTCACTCAGGGAAGAAACTTCCAAGGGCTGTGGTCAAGTCTGGAGACTTCTCTCCACATAAATATACTGGAACTAAGGGCCATTTACAACGCCTGAGTCAAGCAGAGCCCCTGCTCCGAAACCGGCCAGTGCTGATTTAGTCAGACAACATCACGGCGGTCGCCCATGTAAACCGCCAGGGCGGCACAAGAAGCAGGATGGCAATGGCGGAAGCCACAAAGATTCTTCGATGGGCGGAGAATCACGTGCAAGCACTGTCAGCAGTGTTCATTCCGGGAGTGGACAACTGGGAAGCAGACTTCCTCAGCAGACACGACCTCCACTCGGGAGAGTGGGGACTTCATCAAGAAGTCTTCCAACTGATTGCAAACCAATGGGAACTGCCACAGGTGGACATGATGGCGTCCCGCCTCAACAAAAAGCTAAAAAGATATTGCGCCAGGTCAAGGGACCCTCAGGCGATAGCTGTGGACGCCCTAGTGACACCGTGGGTGTACCAGTCGGTATATGTGTTTCCTCCTCTTCCTCTCATACCAAAAGTACTGAGAATAGTAAGAAAGAGAGGAATAAGAACAATACTCATTGTTCCGGACTGGCCAAGAAGGACTTGGTACCCGGAACTACAAGAAATGCGCACAGAGGACTCATGGCCTCTGCCTCTCAGACAGGACCTGCTGCAACAAGGGCCCTGTCTGTTCCAAGACTTACCGCGGCTGCGTTTGACGGCATGGCGGTTGAACGCCGGATCCTAGCGGAAAAAGGCATTCCGGATGAAGTTATTCCTACGCTGATTAAGGCTAGGAAAGACGTGACAGCAAAACATTATCACCGTATATGGCGGAAGTATGTTGCTTGGTGTGAGGCCAGGAAGGCCCCTACAGAGGAATTCCAACTGGGTCGTTTCCTGCACTTCCTACAGTCAGGGGTGACTATGGGCCTAAAATTGGGGTCCATAAAGGTCCAGATTTCGGCCCTATCCATTTTCTTTCAAAAAGAACTGGCTTCACTGCCTGAGGTTCAAACATTTGTTAAGGGAGTGCTGCATATTCAGCCCCCTTTTGTGCCACCAGTGGCGCCCTGGGATCTTAACGTTGTGTTGGATTTCCTGAAATCCCACTGGTTTGAGCCATTTAAGACCGTGGAACTAAAGTATCTCACGTGGAAAGTGGTCATGCTGTTGGCCTTAGCATCGGCTAGGCGTGTGTCGGAATTGGCGGCTTTGTCATGTAAAAGCCCATATCTTATCTTCCATATGGATAGGGCAGAATTGAGGACTCGTCCCCAATTTCTCCCAAAGGTGGTGTCATCGTTTCATTTGAACCAACCTATTGTGGTGCCTGCGGCTACTCGGGACTTGGAGGACTCCAAGTTGCTGGACGTAGTCAGGGCTTTGAAAATATATGTTTCCAGAACGGCTGGAGTCAGGAAGACTGACTCACTGTTTATGTTGCATGCACCCAACAAACTGGGTGCTCCTGCTTCAAAGCAAACTATTGCTCGCTGGATCTGTAGCACGATTCAGCAGGCTCATTCTGCGGCTGGATTGCCGCTTCCAAAATCGGTGAAGGCCCATTCCACAAGGAAGGTGGGCTCTTCTTGGGCGGCTGCCCGAGGGGGTCTCGGCTTTACAGCTTTGCCGAGCAGCTACTTGGTTGGGTTCAAACACATTTGCAAAGTTCTACAAGTTTGATACCCTGGCTGAGGAGGACCTAGTGTTTGCTCATTTGGTGCTGCAGAGTCATCCGCACTCTCCCGCCCGTTTGGGAGCTTTGGTATAATCCCCATGGTCCTTACGGAGTTCCCAGCATCCACTAGGACGTCAGAGAAAATAAGAATTTACTCACCGGTAATTCTATTTCTCGTAGTCCGTAGTGGATGCTGGGCGCCCGTCCCAAGTGCGGATTTTCTGCAATAAGTGTGTATAGTTATTGGTTAACGAAGGGTTATTGTTATGAACCATCCGTTGAGTGAGGCTCAGTTGTTGTTCATACTGTTAACTGGGTAAGGT
Organism: Pseudophryne corroboree; assembly: GCF_028390025.1. Lineage (NCBI taxonomy): Eukaryota > Metazoa > Chordata > Amphibia > Anura > Myobatrachidae > Pseudophryne > Pseudophryne corroboree. The sequence continues at coordinate 739,457,287 of NC_086447.1, read as the reverse complement.
TATTTCCTTTCCTTGTAATGTCAGCTCTTCCGGGCACAGTTTCCCTAACTGAGGTCTGGAGGAGGGGCATAGAGGGAGGAGCCAGTGCACACCAGATAGTAGATAGTACCTAATCTTTTCTTGAGTGCCCAGTCTCCTGCGGAGCCCGTCTATTCCCCATGGTCCTTACGGAGTTCCCAGCATCCACTACGGACTACGAGAAATAGAATTACCGGTGAGTAAATTCTTATTTTTTGTCACTCCTGCGATGCCCTGGGGTGTCCTGCCCCCCGGACCTGAACCCCTATAGTTAGTGTTAGGGACTTACCCAATGAGAGGCTACCTTGATGCGGTGGGTAAGCTCATAGCCCTGGCCAGGAATATGCTAAGTGCCTCTGGTTACTACAGGTTGAGCTAGTGTGAGATAGTGCACCTGCTACCTTTTCCTTCTGTACACTCCTGGACCACCAATCCAAGGCACACAGTTTGAGAAGCATTGCCGTAGCCAAAGTAGCTATAAAAGACCTTGCCTGGAGTAGCAGTGACCCACCTTCTCTAATCATTCAGGGTGTGACAGCTGAGATGCCCTCCAACAGTGCTGCCAGTATGCCTAACAGGGAGTCACTCCGGCAAATGGTCAAGAGGGTAGGAAAGAAGACCGCCCTCTGGAGCCCACTTCCTTGGATGAAATTTGTGTTCCAGAGAATGTGTGAATTTAATAGGATGAAGTTTTGGGGAGGGACAGTTCCTTCCACAATGACTGAATACTATTTAGCACAAAATACAACTTGCAGAAGCTTCAGGGGTCATCTTACTGGGTCATGGATAAGCACCTTTAAGATTTGCCCCACAATATTCTGGCAGATTTATTCTATTCATGCCATCATTGGCATAGATCAGTGTACACAGTGTATTGTGCCCCTTGTTTATGTATTACTGATCAGTAAAAGTGTTGAGTGCCATACCAGATTTTTTTTTTTTTTTTTTTGTTTGTTGAAGATTTCCTAGTATATGACTGACTTATTTTTTTTTTTTTATTCAATACTTTTTTTATTGATTTTCTGTTTTTCATTAAACAAAAATACAAAGAAAAAAACAACACAACTCACAACAGATCCCCAACCCAGGGAATACGCAGATTCCCATGTCCAGTAGGGACCAGTTATCATAGTAAATCGGTGTAGGCCTAAATTCCGAGACACAGATTATAAGTTAGAATCAATATTGCATGTTAACATTGAGCTTATAGAACAATGTATGCTGTACATAGTCATCTATAGCAACACATCATAAATATTGAGCTGATCACAGAGCTAAAGCACTGGCACGGGAATGGCTGACCGCGGGCGCCAGGGGACAACACAAACAAAAAGAGGCAGTTCACCCGATGCAGATCTAAAGTCACACACCCACTCTAACCCCCCGTTGCATGTCTAGACGCTCTGGGTCCTAGAAAGCGGGGACTCAAGCCATCGACCCCACAGGTCCTGATATTTGTTCTCCGCTTTTCTAGCTAAGTATACATATTTCTCATGAGAGACCGTATCATTTACAAGTGAGACCCAGGACCGTAGTGGGGGCTCATCCTTGGCCAGCCAAAGCCTGGCGATACACACCTTGGCCAGGCCACACAGGTTAATTACATATCGTTTGGCAGGGAGGTCCAGGGTATCCTCCTCCACAGCAGATAACACACGTCGTCGGGGAGCATACAGACGAGGGAATACCCGTTGATACCAGGGCGTCAGTAACACCCGACCAGAATACGGATACCTTGGGACATAGCCAGATAATGTGCCAAAAGTCTGCATCCAGACTATCGCACTTAGGACATCTGGAGGAGTGGGTACCCCCTATATGTCGCAAACGCACTGGTGTCATATATACTCTGTGTATTATAAACAGTTAGATTTGTTGATATCTAGTGGTGGTAGTGGATAATCGTGGAGAACATAAAGCACCCTCTCAGATCTCATCAGAGATGGCACCTTGTTTCTGAGAAGGGACAACGGGTCAGAATAGTGAGATCGAAGCATGCTTGTATAAATGTTGGACACCAGATGTGCGCTTCCCAGGGACTGCAGGAGAGACTTGATCGGGGAGTCAGCAATCATTGAAGGAGTATCGGGAAATTGTGCGTTAAGCGCATGTCTCAGCTGCAGGTATCGGTAGAAATGTGAAGAGGGTATACTGTAATCCTGTTGAAGCTGCAGGAAGGACCTCAGTATACCATCGTTATATACGTGTCCCAGGGACGTCACTCCCCACCTCCCCCACACCGCCCCAGTCCGCAGCAAAGCCAATTCTGAGAAGCCACGGGCATTGTCCAGAGGAGTATCTGGGTCAATACCCTGGCCTAATAGGATAACATGTACCTGTTTCCATATGAGGATGGCCTGTTTTATTATAGGGATCTTGGACAAGTTAGGGTTCCCACAAAGAAGCATCTGTAATGGAGAGCCGGCAGGGTAGACCTGGAAAAGCATTTGGGAGTGTATAGTGAGAGCATCCGGGGCATTCACCCACTCCCATATATGTGCCAGCTGTGCGGCATAATAGTAAAATCGAAATATAGGGAGAGCTAGGCTTCCCAGCACTTTCGGTCTGGACAGAAAGTCAAGTCTCAACCGCGCTCTCCTGCTGGCCCAAATTAAAGAAGAGAGCAAACTGTCAATCTGTTGAAATGTCTTCAAGTTAATATATATAGGGGATTGCTAGAGGACATAAAGGAGTTTAGGCAAGTAATACCATTTTTACCAAATTGACCCTGCCAGTAACAGTCAGGGGCAGAGACCCCCAAACCCTGACCTTCGAGTGAAGATACCCCATCAGCGGCATGATATTAAGGGAAACATAGGTACAAGGGTCATTCGATACCCATATACCCAGGTATCTGAAAGAATCTACCCATTTAAGGGGGATTTGAATCACTGGGGCCTCCAAGACTGGTCCTCTAAGCGGAGTAATGGTGGATTTATCCCAGTTAATTTTGAGCCCGGAGAAACGTCCATAGTCAGTTATTAAGTCAAGGAGTTTAGGTGAGGAGGAAACGGAATCGTCCACAAAGAGCAATAGGTCATCAGCGTATAACGCTATCCTGTCCTCTCGTGCGCCAACCCTAATACCCACAACATCCTGAGTTGCCCTAATCAAACAATCCAGTGGCTCAATAGCAATGGCAAACAGAGTCAGAGACAGAGGGCAGCCCTGCCTCGTTTCCCTGGATAGGGGGAAGGAGTCCGAAACAAACCCGTTCACCGAGACTCTGGCCATGGGCTGAAAGTATAACAATTTTTAACATAATTGATAAAGTTGGGGCCCACACCAAACCTACTCATAGCCTCCCAGAGGAAGGCCCACTCCACCGAATCAAAGGCCTTTGCGGCATCTAAGGAGGATATAACAGCAGAGCAGTCCTCCTCCCGAGAAACCTGAAAATGAGTAAACAGGCGCCTCAAATTCACAGCAGTGGACTTGCCAGGCATGAAGCCCGTTTGGTAATGGTGAATAATTTGAGAGATAACCCGGCAAAGTCTGGAAGCTAGAACCTTGGCCAGGATCTTAGTATCCGTGGGCAACATGGAAATAGGACGTTAGGATTCAACCCTCCTGGGGTCCTTATCTGGCTTGGGAATCACTATAATCAAAGCCTCCGCCATAGACGGGGGCAGCGCACTTTGGGCAAAAATTTCACTGAACAACTCAAGCAACTGAGGGGCAAAGAATTTTGTATATTTCTTATACAGTTCTGACGGGATGCCATCAAGGCCAGGGGTCTTACCATCGGGGGAGGCAGAGATCGCAGTCTCAATCTCCTCCACCGACAAAGGAGCGTTCAGAAGGGCCCTGGCCTCACTGGAGATGCGGGGCAAGTGGACTCCATCCAAGTAGTCACACAGTTCTAGTGGGGAGCAGGTCAACTTAGAACTATATAGTGCCTGATAGTATGAGACAAATTCAGCCACGATCTGGGGGGTGCGGTCCAGCACAGACCCAGCTGAATCCAAAATCTCCACTACAGTATGAGAGGAACGGTCACCCCTTGCAAGATTGGCCAAATAAGAACCTGGTCTATCTCCAGTAGCATACTGGACATGCGAGGAGAAGAGAAGTCTGTGCTGGGTTTTTCCCCACAGATAATCCTTCCATTCACCCTGCGCATGAAGCCACACCAATTTAGAGGCATCCAAGCCATCCCGCACATACGTCACCTCTGAAGCAACCACCCGGGCCTCCAATTTAGACTCATGTTGTCTAAAGGAGGATTTAAGACTCCCTACCCGTTTAATCAATGTTCCTCTCAAGAAAGCCTTGAAAGTGTCCCATAGCAGAGACACATCCGAGGTGTCATCATGCATAACAAAGGATTCTAACCAGCTAGCCTCCAAATCGGATCCCTCACCCACATGGGTCAGCCAAAAGGGATTAAATTTCCACACTGCTTGGCCTCGCTGACAGTTTGTCATTATGTAACAATATAGGGGAGTGATCCGAGATACCCCTAGTCTCATATTTGACATTTTGAACTTTGGGCAAAAGCTCCCGGGACAGAATAGCCAAATCTATCCTAGAGAAGGAAGAGTGGGAGCGTGAAAAACATGAGTATTGCGTCAAATCGGGATTCTTCAATCTCCAGGGGTCGATCAGACCCAACTCCGACACAGTGTCTGCAAATGGGGAATGCTTGGGCTGTGGGTTAGAGGACACCCCAGACAACCTATCCAACTCGTGATTTAAAACGTTGTTGAAGTCCCCCATACAGATAACGGCTATGCCAGGGGAAGCAGCCATAAAGGCAGACGCCTTTTTAAGGACGTCATGCGAGTATGGAGAGGGTACATACACAACCAGCAATAACAGGGGGACGGAGTTAATTCTGCACTTGAGAAATATATATTTACCCCATTGATCCGTTTGCACAGAATCAAGCGCAAAGGGAACAGACTTCCTCATTAGGACCGACACTCCCCGGGACGCTGCAGTATGCATAGAATGGTAAGCCCAGCCCACCCATGGTTTTTTAAGGGACATAATCTTAGAACCCAGTAAGTGGGTTTCTATAAGGCAAATTATATCCGAAGCATAAAGCTTAATCTGTCGAAGGATCAAGAAGCGCTTAATTTTGTCATTGATCCCCCGCACGTTCCACGACAGAAACTTAACCAACGCCATAGCAGGGCCTTGTAATATTGCAGAGTGCCCGCGGCCAGCCACCGCCAGTGAATATCAAAGAAGATACGCCTGCAGTTAGTTGCAACATAGACATAGCGGAAATAAGCACATTGCACAGCAAAAAATGAAAACACATCAACACTAACAGTCTAAAATAACCCCCACCCCGTATACCACCTAAAACTAGCAGCATACCTGGTTGCCTAACAACAAAACACCCTAACTACTAACAATCACAGCTAAGGCAGAGAGCACCGTAACATACTCCGCCAATACCAACTAAGGTCAAATTCATATATCCACTAAGGTGGCCAAGAAAATAATGACCTTTAGACAGGAGAATCCCCCAGCTAAACTCAAAACAAAACCAATCCCCCCCCTAGACCATTACCTCCACCCCAACTAAATAACCGTTTACCCCTTAAAGACTGTATGGCAGAGCGAACACCGAGAGCATAAGGTCCAAGATCAGCGTAGAGGCAACATCTGTCGCCCATCTCCACAGAGCCACCCATTCCCAGTGAAGGCCCATAAGGGCCGCAGAAAGCCCCTACGTGAGCAACATAGCAGCACATCACAAACAGTAGCGTATTGACTAGCTGAGAAATCACATACAGGAGTGCGATCAGCGGCCACCGCTCCCCGAGTCAGAGAGCGTCTATCCAGCCAAACTGACATCTCGCAGGGAGTCATAAAGAACATAACCACAAATAACTATACATCCCTCCCAAGACAATATAACAATAACATAGCAGGCATAAAGGAAGCAGTATACTTGCAAGTAGAGAAATCAAATGCATAAGTTCAATCAGCGGCTAACGCCCGCCGTCCGTCCAGCCACACTGATGCTTCATGAGGGGTCATGAAGAATTTTGTTTCTCCATCCGAGACCACCCGCAGTTTAGACGGAAAGACATGGCATAGGGGATATTCAGTTCACGCAGCCTGCGTTTCACTGGGACAAACTGAGCTCTATCCTTCTGGACGTCGACAGCAAAATCCGGAAAAACTGAAACTGGGGAACCGTTCCACTTAAGGGGACCCTTAGTGCGGGCCAGTCTCAGAATCACATCTCTATCCCGATAATGAAGGAGTTTGGCAATAAACGTACGGGGAGGTGCCCCTGGAGGTAATGGGCGCATCGGGACCCTATGGGCGCGTTCCACTGCGAAGTGTGAGGTGAACTCCTCCGCTCCAAACGCATCCAACATTCAAGAAATTTTTCAGGAGAGGCACCCTCCTCTTTCTCCGGGAGTCCGACGAAACGGACATTTTTTCGCCGCAATCTCCCCTTCATATCCGTCATCTTTTTATGTACCTCCGTCATCTGAGACTCCAGAGCAGAAGTGCGTCTACCGAGAGGCGTAACCGTGTCTTCCAGCGTGGAGGTGCGCGTCTCAACATCACCGACCCTCTCTCGTACCCGCTGAAGGTCTTGGTGTATAATGGATAAGTCCGCCTGGACCTGACCGATCCTGACGGCCAAGCGGGCCTCACTGGCCGTGACCGCATCCAGCACCTTTTGCAAAGCAGCATCGGTGGCCTCCACAGATGAGGATCTAGCCGACGGAGAAGGCGGTGCCGAGGTCGACGGCACTCCCCCCCACCCCTGTTGGGACCGTGTCGGCGGATTTCTGGCAATCTTCGCCGCAGCCGCGGCAGACTGATGCGGTTTGACCATTATAGCCGAGCGGACGGCAGGGAGCAAGAAGTATATTAAATAGTATATCAAGAACTGTCCAGGGGCGGCCAATGAATAACTCAATGTAGTATATCAGAATTGTCCAGTCGCTGCCTGCGGGTAAGTATAGTATACCAAAATTGACCAGTGAACGTGTATGACATCGGAAGAATCAGCCTCTGTCAGCACAGAATGAGTAAATGCAACAGGATATAAAAATATTTTTCCTCCCCCCTCAGCATATGGGGCACATGCAGCATAGAACTGGATCCAATTAAATTAAATTAAATGTGTGCTGTGAAGCTGAGATTGAGCAACACCAAAGCCCTCCAAGGGTTAATAGCACACTGCTCCCTGTCCCCATGTGGAGCAGAGCTCAGCAAGGCAGCATTTGTATGTGGAGGGCATAGGCACTTATAGAATCCAGCCGTGCCGTGCACCTCCTCCCCAGCAGTAGAACAAGGACGATCGTGCAGGAGCCGGAGGATACAGGCTGGGGCCGCCGGAGCGAGCAGGGAGAGCGGCAGCGGGTCACGTGACGGTGCCGCGGCCGGGGATCGCTCACCGCCGCTCCCAAGTAGAGACAGGAGCAAGGTAGGAGAGGCGCCTGCCACAGTTCCAGCGACGGCAGAGGGGAAGCCGCGGACTTGGGCGTGAGCAGCGCTCAAGACGGGAGCCGGGTGCAGATTCTCAGTGCGGGCAGGAGGATGGCGGCGTCCCATGTGTTCTAGCAGGCCCGGGGCCCCCGCATACTAGAATCACACTGCCGCAGCGGATAGCGGGCTGACAGGTCCCAGAGCGCACAGGGGTACCCTCACACTGTACTGCAGGTATTGGGGTGGACTGCAGGCCCAGGGGGGGACACAGGATGGGGAATCAGGATGAGATATCTGGAGAGACACACAGCCTGTGTGCTACTCCATGTCCGCCGAAGCCACGCCCCATGACTCTGAATTTGACATTTTATTTGCTCCATTGTTTATTTTAACGGACTTTAGAAGTGCTGCAATTCAAGCTCCAAAGCGCACATTCCTCTCATCCACACAATTGTTGCCTGTTCCACTTAGGGCAAAATCTATAAAGGGAAAATTCAAAGTTCAGGGTTGGCCCCTCAATATGGAAAAGATAATGAATTCTCAGTAAAAATTAGGCACCTAAAAGCACTGGCGTTTCTTCCTGCAGAAGAAATCCCATCAGCTTTTGAAAAATTGTAAAGTGAAATGCCATCCAATGCCGCCCCAGTATTGAATTATTTTGAAGAGACTATGTTTTGGGTCGGATAAGAGACCATTCTAGAAGCCAAACCTGGTCACCCCCACTTTTCCCACCTTCCATGTAGTCCGTGAATGAAAATGTAATTGGAGGAATACCCGGAACTCGGAACAAGTTGGAGGGTTGGCATAAGTTTTGGAACGTTGTTCTTCGTGCAAAAAAAAATTGTGTGTACAAGCTAATTTAAGGTCTTCAATAGGAGCAGCAAGTTACTATTGCCCAAATTGAGAAAGTTGCTTGCAATGTCTTCAAAACCCCTTCATAATGTGATACTAGAGCTTGTGAGGATGCCCTTCAAAAGATGTATCGTACAAAAGGAAACAGTTGATGTGACTGCCTTTTTTTTTGCATAGTATTGCCTTCTACATGCAATGAGGTTTTTTAAATAAGTTCAAAGCACCCAGTGTTCAATCTCTTGGCTCTACAGTTTTTCTTCAATTTTTTTTTATTTTTTTAATTAATTGTATTTATTGAAAATTAAGGATGACAAACATAGGGTAAAATATACCAACAGTTTAAGCAGATATACATAGGAAACAAATAAAAATAAAGGAAATCTTAAGGAAAGAGGGAGAGAGAGCCTTGCATAATATTGTTTCTCATACGTCCTGGAGGATGCTGGGGTCCACTTCAGTACCATGGGGTATAGATGGTTCCGCAGGAGCCATGGGCACTTTAAGACTTTTTCAGAGTATGAACTGGCTCCTCCCTCTATGCCCCTCCTCCAGACCTCAGTTTAGAAAATGTGCCCAGGCAGACTGGTCGCATTCTAGTGGAACTCTACCGAGTTTCACTAAAACGCTGTGTTAGGTTTTTTAGTTTCAGGGAGACTGCTGGCAACAGTCTCCCTGCTTCGTGGGACTTAGGGGGAAGAAGTAGGAACCAACTTCCTAAAGAGTTTCATGGCTCTGCTTCTTGCTGACAGGACACCATTAGCTCCATTGCGGGTGGGCGGGGCTTTCCTCCTCAGTCAGCAGGCAAGCTGCAGGGAGAGGACACGCTGGCCCTCCTCCACGTCTGAATCAAGTATCAGCGTGTATATAGGGGGGGGGGGGCGCAGAGTGAAAAGTGGTGCTTAAATTGGCATATAAAAGCGCTAAAAGGTCTCTGTAGATACACAGCGATTTTTTTACATTGGCGCTGAGTTGTGAGCTGGCAAGTCCCTTCTGTGTCCTTCTGACACATTTACTGTGGGTCTGTCCCCTATAAGCCCCGGAGTGTCTGTGGTGTGATTGTGCACGTGTGTGACATGTCTGAGGCAGGGAGCTCTTCCCCTGAGGGAGCCATTTTAGGGACAGAGAGTTGTAATGTGGTGGCGCTGCCGGCACACCATGAGCCTGAATGGGTGAAAGAATTATGTGATAGTATGAATCATATCAGTAAGAGATTGGATAAGTCTCAGTCTCATGCAGAAAATCCGTGGAAGATGTGATTTTTAGTAGTTCTGCTTTTTTATCCACAGGGGATCCCTCTGGGTCACGTAAAAGGTAATTTGCACAAATAGTACAAACTGATACCGACACGGACTCTGATTCCTATGTCGACACTAGTGATTCCAGGGGAATAGATCCAAAATTAGCTAAAAACATTCAGTACATGATTGTGGCTATAAAGGAGGTCTTAGAAGTTACGGAGCCACCTCCTTTACCACAGGAGAAGGCTTACTTTTATAAAGAAAAGAAACTTAATGTAACTTTTCCTCCGTCTCATGAACTGAACAGTTTATTTGAGGGAGTCTGGGCAAACCCTGAAAAGAAGTTTCAGATTCCTAAAAGAATTCAGCGTACCCTTTCCCTGCAGAGGACAGGAAAAGGTGGGAGTCACCCCCTGTTTTAGACAGTGCCCTCTCAAGGTTAACAAAAAAGGAGATTCTCCCTGCGCCCGGGACAGCTTCACTGAAAGAGCCGGCAGATCGCAAGTTAGAAAATATGTTGAAATCTATTTATGTGGCCAATGGGACATTACTCAGGCCTACCATTGCCTGTGCGTGGGTGAGTAATGCTATTGAAAAGTGGTCAGAAAACTTGTCATCAGAAATTGACACAATAGATAGGCGACTCCTAACCTTAGGTCATATCAAGGACGCTGCTGCATACATTCTTGCAGCCATGAAAGATATTGGTCTCTTGGGATCAAGAGCCGCTATTATGGCATTTTCAGCACGAAGGGCGTTGTGGATTCGCCAATGGAATGCTGACGCAGATTCCAAAAGGAATATGGAGGCTCTCCCGTACAAAGGTGAGGCCTTGTTTGGAGATGGGCTGGATGCTTTAGTTTCTGCGGCTACCGCAAGTAAGTCAACATTCTTGCCTTATGCTCCTGCACCGTCGAAAAAGACACATCACTCTCAGATGGAGTCCTGTCGACCCAATAGATACAAAAAGGGTAAAGGTTCCCCTTTCTTTGCGGGTAGAGGAAGGGGAAAAGGAAAAAAGCCCACAGTGTCTCCGGGATCACAGGAGCAGAAATCAACCTCTACTTCTGCCAAACCTGCAGCATGACGCTGGGGCTCCCTTGCGGGAGTCTGCCCAGGTGGGGGCATATCTGAAACTTTTCAGTCACTTCTGGGTTCAATCTGGCCTAGACCCGTGGGTCGTACAAATAGTGTCCCAAGGGTACAAACTGGAGTTTCAAGACGATCCCCCATGCCGTTTTTCAAATCGGCCTTACCAGCTTCTGTCCTGGACAGGGAAGTGGTAGCAGCAGCAATACAAACATTGTGTCAGGATCTAGTCATTGTCCTGGTTCCCTTGTTACAATAAGGAGAAGGGTTTTATTCAAGCCTCTTTGTAGTTCCGAAGCCGGACGGCTCGGTCAAACCAATTCTAAACCTGAAAAATCTGAATCTCTACCTGCAAAGGTTCAAGTTCAAGATGGAATCTCTGAGGGCAGTGATTTCCAGTCTGAAGGAGGGAGAATTCATGGTGTCAGTAGACATAAAAGATGCTTACCTACATGTCCCCATTTATCTTCCGCATCAAGCTTATCTGAGATTCGCAGTGCAGGATTGCCATTACCAATTTCAGACGTTGCCGTTCGGACTCTCCACGGCATCGAGGGTGTTTACCAAGGTGATGGCGGAGATGATGGTCCTCCTTCGACAGCAAGGAGTCAATATAATTCCTTACCTGGACGATCTCCTGATAAAAGCGAGGTCCAGGAAAAAGTTGGTGCAGAACATTGCACTCTCCCTGACAGTACTTCAACATCACGGTTGGATCATAAATTTTCCAAAGTCACAATTGGAACCGACGACAAGATTGTCCTTTCTGGGGATGATACTGGACCCAGAAATACAGAGGGTATTTCTTCCAGTAGAAAAGGCTCTGGAAATCCAGAGAATGGTCAAACAAATTCTGAAACCAACGAGAGTGTCGATTCATCAATGCATTCGGTTGTTGGGAAAGATGGTAGCGGCCTACGAGGCCATACAGTTTGGCCGATTCCATGCCAGAGTATTCCAGTGGGACCTATTGGACAAGTGGTCCGGATCCCATCTACACATGCATCAGAGGATAATCCTGTCATCAAAAGCCAGAATTTTACTCCTGTGGTGGCTACACAGTTCTCACCTCCTAGAGTGACGCAGGTTTGGGATTCAGGACTGGATCCTGGTGACCACTGATACAAGTCTCCGAGGCTGGGGAGCAGTCACACAGGGAGAGAGCTTTCAAGGAAGATGGTCAAGTCAAGAAACTTGTCTTCACATACGTTCTGGAGTTAAGAGCCATTTGCAACGGCCTTCTCAGGGAGGAGGTAAGTGGGTCCCCCCCGCGGGACCAGCTGTAAATTGCGATCCCGCGCAGCTGGCGTGGACACTGTGGCAGTACAGGGACCCCACTAGACCACGAGGGCATGGGCACAGGTCGGTTTTCTCTCATAAAACCGTTTAAGCCCCCAGTACCCGGTGGTGAAGTCCAGCAGGGGGATAAGGCTTTGACCTGTAGCCCCTTCCCCAGCCCTAGAGTAAATGTTCCCGCCCTGGAGCTGCATAGCTCTCTCTCCCTCACTCCCTGTCAGCGTTTGGGTGCCATTAGGACAAGCTGAGCCGATCCTGGGACTGTTTGGGCAAATCCTTCTCTGTAAAGCCGTCTGCATGTCCGCGCTGTGCATTTTACAGGACACTTAAGTATTCTACATGTCTGCTGACAGTGTTAGTTAAGAAAAAGTGCATTTAGTCAGGGTTATATAGTACAAGTACCCTGTGATATACATCCAGTCTTTACTCTGCATTGTTATATCTATTAAGTGTATAGCTATTCATAGTACTACTATGTATTGCTAGTCCAGTGCAGTTTTATTGCATGTCATAATATCTGCATTGTACAAACTGTGACTCTGTGTGTGTGCATATAGCTACTGTGTGACCTTCATTTCGTGTATCTCACTCAGATTGCTATCCCTATATTCTATAACCTGAGGGGGCTAAGTGCGTTAGGTATATCATTAATATAGGTAGTTCACAGGATATACTCAATGTTTATTTCTCTAACGTCCTAGTGGATGCTGGGGACTCCGTAAGGACCATGGGGAATAGACGGGCTCCGCAGGAGACAGGCCACTTTAAGAAAGAATTTGGATTCTGGTGTGTTCTGGCTCCTCCCTCTATGTCCCTCCTCCAGACCTCAGTTTAAATCTGTGCCCGGACGAGCTGGGTGCTACTTAGTGAGCTCTACTGAGCTTGCTATAAGAAAGTATTTTGTTAGGTTTTTTATTTTCAGGGAGATCTGCTGGCAACAGACTCTCTGCATCGTGGGACTGAGGGGAGAGAAGCAGCCCTACTCTCTGAAGATAGGTCCTGCTTCTTAGGCTACTGGACACCATTAGCTCCAGAGGGATCGTACACAGGATCTCACCCTTTGTCGTCCGATCCCGGAACACGCCGCCGTCCCCCTCGCAGAGCCGGAAGACAGAAGCCGGGTGAAAGAAGCAAGAAGACTTCGAAATCGGCGGCAGAAGACTCCAGTCTTCAAACTGTGGTAGCGCACAGCACTGCAGCTGTGCGCCATTGCTCCCACACTACACCCACATACTCCGGTCACTGTAGGGTGCAGGGCGCAGGGGGGGGGGGGGGGCGCCCTGGGCAGCAATTACGACCTCTTGGCAAAAGTAGGCATATATACAGCTGGGCACTGTATATATGCATAAGACCCCGCCAAAAATTGTACATGAAAGCGGGACAGAAGCCCGCCGTCGAGGGGGCGGGGCTTCTTCCTCAGCACTCACCAGCGCCATGTTTTTTCTCCACAGCACCGCTGAGAGGAAGCTCCCCAGCCTCTCCCCTGCAGTTACACGGTAGAAGAGGGTAAAAAGAGAGGGGGTGCACATAATTAGGCGCAAAAATATATATAAACAGCAGCTACTGGGTTAACATAAAGTTACTGTGTTATTCCTGGGTTAATAGCGCTGGGGTGTGTGCTGCAATACTCTCTCTCTGTCTCTCCAAAGGGCCTTATGGGGGAATTGTCTTCAGATGAGCATTCCCTGAGTGTGTGGTGTGTCGGTACGTGTGTGTCGACATGTCTGAGGTAAAAAGCTCCCCTAAGGAGGAGATGGAGCAAATATGTGTGTGAGAGGGTGTCTCCGTCGACAACGCTGACACCTGTTTGGATATGTGTAATTAAGTGCTAAGGGAACAGATAGGGAATCTACCCATGTCTGTCCCTATGTCGCAGAGACCTTCAGAGTCTCTCAATGCTCACTATCCAAAATAATAGACACTGATATCGACACGGAGTCTGACTCCAGTGTCGACTACGATAATGCAAAGTTACAGCCAAAATGGCAGAAAAGTATTCAATATATGATTATTGTAATAAAAGATGATTTGCATATCACTGATGACTCATCTGTCCCTGACACAAGGGTACACATGTTTAAGGGGAAGAAAGCTGAGGTAAATTTCCCTCCTCTCATGAGGAAAAAGAGCGGGAATCTCCAGACAAGAGACTGCAGTTTCCCACAAAGAATTTTCAGGGAGTATCCTTTCCCCACTAAGGCCAGGATACGATGGGAATCTTCCCCTAGGGTGTCACGTTTGCCCAAAAGGTAGCCCTGACGTAACAGCTATTCTCAGGGATCCTGCAGATAGCGTGCGCATTCTGGTACACTACTCAGACCGGCGATTGTGTCGGCATGGGTTTATAGCGCTGTGGCAGCGTGGACAGGTACCTTATCAGCAGAGATTGAGACCCTAGTATATATATATATATATATATATATATATGTATATATAGAGATATATATATTAAAGATGCTGTCTTAAGAGATATGTACTGTATATATAACACATGCCCAAAGAGACATGATTCTACTGGGTCCTAGAGACAAAGCTATGTCGATTTCTGCTTGACGTGTCCTGTAGAATATGCAATGGACTGATGATGCCGACTTAAGAGGCATATGGAAGGCTGAGGATTGTGTGGAGAAGGGTTCTCGGACCTGGTCTCCACAGCTATAGTTGGTAATTCTGATATTTTGCCTTATATTCCTGCACAGCTTAGGAAAGCACGACATTATCAAATGCAGCCTTTCGAACAAAGAAACAAGAAAGTCCGAGGTGCGTCCTTTCTTGCCAGAGGCGGGGGCAGAGGACAGAAGCTGCACAACACAGCTAGTTCCCAGGAACAGAAGTCCTCCCCGGCCTCTAAAAATCCACCGCATGTCGCTGGGGCTCCACAGGCGGAGCTAGGCCCGGTGGGGGCACGCCTTTGTAAGTTCAGCCACAAGTGGGTTCACTCCCTGTTAGATCCCTGGGCAATAGATATTGTGACTCAGGGATACAAGCTGGACTTTGAGGAGATGCCCCCTCACCGACGGCCCTGCCGGCTTCCCCCCACGAGAGGGAAACAGTGTTAACTGCAATTCACAAATTGTATCTTCAACAGGTGGTGGCCAAGGTTCCCCTCCTTCAACAAGGAGGGGGTTATTATTCGACCATGTTGTAGTCCCGAAACCAGACGGTTTGGTCAGACCCATATTGAATTTAAAATCCCTGAACATATACCTGAAAAGGTTCAAGTTCAAGATGGAATCGCTAAGAGCGGTCATTGCAAGCCTAAAAGGGGGAGATTTTATGGTGACTCTGGACATAAAGGATGCATACCTTCATGTCCCCATTTATCCACCTCATCAGGCGTACCTCAGAATTGCGGTACGGGATTGTCATTACCAATTTCAGACGTTGCCGTTTGGTCTCTCCACGGCCCCGAGAATATTCACCAAGGTAATGGCGGAAATGATGGTGCTCCTGCGGAAGCAAGGTGTCACTATTAACACGTACTTGGACGATCTCCTCATAAAAGCGAGATCAAGAGAGCAGTTGCTGAACCGCGTATCACTTTCTCTGGAAGTGTAACGGAAACACGGCTGGAGTCTATATATTCCAAAGTCGCAGTTGGTTCCTACAGCTCATCTGCCTCTCCTAGGCATGATCCTAGACACAGACCAGAAAAGGGTTTATCTCCCGATAGAGAGCGCTCAGGAGCTCGTGATACTGGTCAGGAATCTATTAAAACCAAAACAGGTGTCGGTGCATCACTGCACTCGAGTCCTGGGAAGGATGGTGGCATCATACGAGGCCATTCCCTTCGGCAGGTTCCATGCAAGGACCTTCCAATGGGACTTACTGGACAAGTGGTCAGGATCACATCTTCAGATGCATCGGTTAATCACCCTATCCCCCAGGGCCAGGGTGTCTCCCCTGTGGTGGCTGCAGAGTGCTCACCTTGTCGAAGGTCGCAGATTCGGCATTCAGGACTGGGTCCTGGTGACCGCGGATGCAAGCCTCCGAGGGTGGGGGGCAGTCACACAGGGAAGAAATTTCCAAGGGCTGTGGTCAAGTCAGGAGACTTGCCTTCACATCAACATCCTGGAACTAAGGGCCATATACAACGCCCTACGTCAAGCGTCCCTGCTTCGCGACCAACCGGTTCTGATTCAGTCAGACAACATCACCGCAGTGGCTCATGTAAACCGCTAAGGCGGCACAAGGAGCAGGGTGGCGATGGTAGAAACCACCAGAATTCTTCGCTGGGCGGAGAATCACGTAAGCGCACTGTCAGCAGTGTTCATTCCGGGGGTGGACAACTGGGAAGCAGACTTCCTCAGCAGGCACGACCTCCACCCGGGAGAGTGGGGTCTTCATCAAGAAGTCTTCACGCAGGTTGCAAGTCGGTGGGAACTGCCACAGGTGGACATGATGGCATCCCGCCTCAACAAAAAGCTGCAGAGATATTGCGCCAGGTCAAGAGACCCTCAGGCGATAACTGTGGACGCACTGGTGACACCGTGGGTGTTCCCGTCGGTCTATGTATTTCCTCCTCTTCCTCTCATACCCAAGGTGCTGAGAATCATAAGGAAACGAGGAGTGAGAACAATACTCATTGTTCCGGATTGGCCAAGAAGGACTTGGTATCCAGATCTGCAAGAAATGCTCACAGAGGACCCGTGGCCTCTGCCTCTAGGACAGGACTTGTGCAACAGGGGCCCTGTCTGTTCCAAGACTTACCACGGCTGCGTTTGACGGCATGGTGGTTGAACGCCGGATCCTAGCAGAAAAAGGCATTCCGGATGAGGTCATTCCTACGCTGATAGAGGCTAGGAAGGATGTGACGGCTCAACATTATCACCGTATATGGCGAAAATATGTGGCTTGGTGTGAGGCCAGGAATGCCCCTACGGAGGAATTCCAGCTGGGCCTTTTCCTTCACTTCCTACAGTCGGGAGTGACTTTGGGCCTTAAATTGGGTTCCATTAAGGTTCAGATTTCGGCCTTATCCATTTTCTTTCAAAAAGAACTGGCTTCTCTGCCTGAAGTTCAGACCTTTGTAAAGGGAGCGCTGCATATTCAGCCCTCTTTTGTGCCTCCAGTGGCACCTTGGGATCTTAACGTGGTGTTGAGTTTCCTGAAATCACACTGGTTTGAACCACTCAAAACGATGGAAGTAAAATATCTCACGTGGAAGGTGGTCATGCTATTAGCCTTGGCTTCGGCTAGGCGTGTGTCAGAATTGGCGGCTTTGTCACATAAAAGCCCTTATCTGGTTTTCCATGCGGATAGAGCAGAATTGCGGACCGCCCACAATTTCTGCCGAAAGTGGTTTCATCCTTTCATATAAACCAACCTATTGTGGTGCCTGTGGCTACTACTGACTTGGAGGATTCCGAGTCACTGGATGTAGTCGGGGCTTTGAAGGTTTATGTAGCCAGAACGGCTAAGGTCAGGAAAACAGAATCTTTGTTTATCCTGTATGCTTCCAACAAGCTTGGGGCGCCTGCTTCAAAGCAAACTATTGCTCGCTGGATCTGTAATACGATTCAGCAGGCTCATTCTGCGGCTGGGTTGCCGCTGCCTAAATCAGTTAAGGCCTATTCCACAAGGAAGGTGGGCTCTTCTTGGGCGGCTGCACGAGGGGTCTCGGCATTACAGCTTTGCCGAGCAGCTACTTGGTCAGGTTCAAACACCTTTGCAAAGTTCTACAAGTTTGATACCCTGGCTGAGGAGGACCTTGTGTTTGCTCATTCGGTGCTGCAGAGTCATCCGCACTCTCCCGCCCGTTTGGGAGCTTTGGTATAATCCCCATGGTCCTTACGGAGTCCCCAGCATCCACTAGGACGTTAGAGAAAATAAGATTTTACTTACTGGTAAATCTATTTCTCGTAGTCCGTAGTGGATGCTGGGCGCCCGTCCCAAGTGCGGACTTCTTCTGCAATACTTGTATATAGTTATTGCTTAAATAAGGGTTATGTTATGGTTGCATCAGGGTTGATCTGATGCTCCGTTGTTGTCATACTGTTAACTGGGTATGTTTATCACAAGTTATACGGTGTGATTGGTGTGACTGGTATGAGTCTTGCCCTGGATTCCAAAATCCTTTCCTTGTACTGTCAGCTCTTCCGGGCACAGGTGGTCATTCCGAGTTGTTTGCTCGGTAATTTTCTTCGCATCGCAGCGATTTTCTGCTTATTGCGCATGCGCAATGTTCGCACTGCGACTGCGCCAAGTAAATTTGCTATGAAGATTGGTATTTTACTCACGGCGTTACAAGGTTTTGTCTTCGTTCTGGAGATCGGAGTGTGATTGACAGGAAGTGGGTGTTTCTGGGCGGAAACTGGACGTTTTATGGGAGTGTGTGAAAAAACGCTACCGTTTCTGGGAAAAACGCGGGAGTGGCTGGAGAAACGGAGGAGTGTCTGGGCGAACGCTGGGTGTGTTTGTGACGTCAAACCAGGAACGACAAGCACTGAACTGATCGCACTGGAAGAGTAAGTCTCGAGCTACTCAGAAACTGCACAGAGAAGTCTTTTTGCAATATTGCGAATCTTTCGTTTGCAATTTTGATAAGCTAAGATTCACTCCCAGTAGGCGGCGGCTTAGCGTGTGCAATGCTGCTAAAAGCAGCTTGCGAGCGAACAACTCGGAATCACCCCCACAGTTTCTCTAACTGAGGTCTGGAGGAGGGACATAGAGGGAGGAGCCAGAACACACCAGAATCCAAATTCTTTCTTAAAGTGCCCTGTCTCCTGCGGAGCCCGTCTATTCCCCATGGTCCTTACGGAGTCCCCAGCATCCACTACGGACTACGAGAAATAGATTTACCGGTAAGTAAAATCTTATTTTTTCTCTGTGATTTCTAGTTACCATATACCTCTAGAATTCCCTATTTGTGCCGAAATACACTGCACAGAGGGTTATTGTCAGGTATTGTGCTGCTGATATTGTACTGTGTTGCCTTGCATTGAGCTTTTGATTATGTCAGCTACAAAGGGCAACGGTGCTGGGGCTGATCCCACATTGCATGGTGTTGATTCTGCAGACACATTTGAGGATAACATTGCAGCTGAGGGTTCAGGTTCTGGGGGTTCCTTACACCCCCCCCCCCCCCCCAGTGGGACTGTAGCAACGGGGGTTAAAAATGACCCACCTTGGGCTACCTTCTCCACGCTATTGAATACGCTGTTAACTAGTCGAACGCCCCCTATGGAACGTCCTGTGCTGGTACAACCACTTATGGTCCCCGCGGTTAACCCACCGTGGGCAGATCAACTGTCCAATCAGATACAGCATTTGAACCAATCACTGACTACTCAGAATTCTTACCTCCGCCCGCCTAAGACCTCTAAGGTCCTCTAAGCGGGCAATTACTTCCTCACAATCCACCAACGTACCAGACACCTCGTCTGATGAGGATGGTGTTTATACTGACCCCACAGATTCTGATCCCGATGCTTCTGATGGGGAAGCTGTTTCACAGGTGGATGTTCCTGACTTGTTGGAAGCTATCAGGCTCATTCTTCAAGTTGATGATGACCCGGAGCCTGATGCTGCCTCTAAGAAACCGGACGGGTTTAAACGTCAAAAAGTGGTTAAACAAGTTTTCTCATACGTCCTAGAGGATGCTGGGGATGCTTCAAGAACCATGGGGTATAGACAGGATCCGCAGTAGACATGGGCACTTTAAGACTTTAAAATGGGTGTGAACTGACTCCTCCCTCTATGCCCCTCCTCCAGACTCCAGTTTAGAATCTGTGCCCAGTGAGATTGGTTGCACACTGGGGAGCTCTCCAGAGTTTCTTAGAAATAGACTTATGTTAGGTGTATTATTTTCAGGGAGAACTGCTGGCAACAGTCTCCCTGCATCGTGGGACTTAGGGGAGAGAAGCAGACCTACTTCTGAGTTTTAAGGCTCTGCTTCTTAGGCTACAGGACACCATTAGCTCCTGAGGGTCTGAACGCTAGGTACGCTCGTTCCCGGAGCCCGCCGTCACCCCCCTTGCAGAGCCAGAAGTCAGAAAACGGGTGAGTAGAAGAAGATCAGAAGACTTCAGTGACGGCTTGGAGGTACCGCACAGCGCGCCATGCTCCCACACACAGCGGCACTACAGGGTGCAGGGCGCGGGGGGGGGGGGGGCGCCCTGGGCAGCATGTAAATCCTCTTTAGACCTGGCAAAATAGTTTTTTAAGTGCCTAGGCACTGAATCCGGGCTTCCGCCAGTATAAATATTGAATAAAATAGCGGGGCTGAAGCGCGCCATTGAGGGGGCGTGGCTTAGCCCTCATAGCTCTCACCAGGGCCATTTTCTCTCCACAGAGCTGCAGAGACGCTGGCCTTCCTCTCCCCTGCTGTACAAGTAACAGGGTGCAAAACGGGGGGGGGGGGGGGGCACAATATATTTGGTGCTGTTTAATGTAATATAGAAGCGCTGACAGGTCTGGGGCTTTATATAAAAGTGTTCAGAACCGGGATAAGCGCTGCATTGTGAGCTCGCAAACTCCCTCTGTGTTTCTCTGACAGGCTTTACTGTGGGTCTGTCCCCTATAAGCCCAGTGTGTTTGTGGGTGTCGGTGCACGTGTGTCGGCATGTCTGAGGCAGAGTGCTCTTCCCAGGAGGAGCCTGGATTAGGGAAAGAAACGGCTGTGGGAGTGCCCCTGTCGGCACCACCGACTCCTGATTGGGTAAATGTTTTGAGTGCTTTGAATGCGAATGTGGCTCGGTTGAATAAAAGATTAGATAAATCGGAGTCTCAGAACCAGCCATGGAAAAAATCCGTAGAGGATGTGTTGTCCCAGGTTCAGACCCCCTCGGGGTCACAAAAGCGTTCATTTCTCTGACGTCCTAAGTGGATGCTGGGACTCTGTAAGGACCATGGGGAATAGCGGCTCCGCAGGAGACTGGGCACAACTAAGAAAGCTTTAGGACTAACTGGTGTGCACTGGCTCCTCCCACTATGACCCTCCTCCAGACCTCAGTTAGAATCTTGTGCCCGGCTGAGCTGGATGCACACTAGGGGCTCTCCTGAGCTCCTAGAGAGAAAGTATATTTTAGTTTTTTTATTTTACAGTGAGATCTGCTGGCAACAGACTCACTGCAGCGATGGACTAAGGGGAGAAGAAGCGAACCTACCTAACTGGTGGTAGCTTGGGCTTCTTAGGCTACTGGACACCATTAGCTCCAGAGGGATCGACCGCATGGAACCGGCCTTGATGTTCGGTCCCGGAGCCGCGCCGCCGGCCCCCTTACAGAGCAAGAAGCAAGAAGTGATCCGGAAAATCGGCGGCAGAAGACTCCTGTCTTCAACAAGGTAGCGCACAGCACTGCATCTGTGCGCCATTGCTCCTCATGCACACCTCACACTGCGGTCACTGATGGGTGCAGGGCGCTGGGGGGGGGGGGGGGGGGCGCCCTGAGCAGCAATATAAACACCTTGCATGGCAAAATCATCACAATATATAGCCCCAGAGGCTATATATGTGATAAATTACCCCTGCCAGAATTCCTGAAAAAAGCGGGAGAAGTCCGCGAAAAAGGGGTGGAGCTATCTCCCTCAGCTCACTGGCGCCATTTTTCCCTCACAGCTCCGCTGGAAGGAAGCTCCCTGGCTCTCCCCTGCAGTCTACACTGCAGAAGGGTAAAAAAGAGAGGGGGGGGGGCACTAAATATAGGCGCAATATACATATATAGCAGCTATAAGGGGATATAATTTAGTTAATCCCTGTATTATATAGCGCTCTGGTGTGTGCTGGCATACTCTCTCTCTGTCTCCCCAAAGGGCTTTGTGGGGTCCTGTCTCCTGTCAGAGCATTCCCTGTGTGTGTGCGGTGTGTCGGTACGGCTGTGTCGACATGTTTGATGAGGAGGCTTATGTGGAGGGGGAGCAGATGCCTATAAATGTGTTGTCACCCCCTGCGGGGCAGACACCTGAGTGGAAGGAATTACGTGAAAGTGTCGACTCCTTACATAAAAAATTTGATGACATACCAAATGCGGGACAGCCGGCTTCTCAGCTCGTGCCTGCCCAGACGTCTCAAAGGCCATCAGGGGCTCTAAAACGCCCGCTACCTCAGATGGCAGACACAGATGTCGACACGGATACGGATACCAGTGTCGACGACAAAGAGACTAATGTAATGTCCAATAGGGCCACTCGTTACATGATTGAGGCAATGAAAAATGTTTTACACATTTCTGATGTGACCCCAGGTACCACAAAAAAGGGTATAATGTTTGGAGAGAAAAAACTACCAGTAGTTTTTCCCCCTCTGAAGAATTAAATGAAGTGTGTGAAGTAGCGTGGGCTTGCCCAGATAAAAAATTGGTAATTTCTAAAAAGTTACTAATGGCGTACCCTTTCCCGCCAGAGGATAGGTCACGTTGGGAAACACCCCCTAGGGTGGTGACAATTCTAAATTCCGTTGTCGTATAAACAACCCTTTATGAAGTCTAAGAACACTGTACGCTGTTTGCTTAAGAAGTACCGTAAGGGTACGCTATTTGCGTAACGATCGCTCCGCCGTAGGCGAGACGCTCAAGCGTCACGTTCGCTCACGGCCCAGTGATCACAGGACACGTTATTGGTTATGACTAGAGTAATGATTCGCTATGGCGTAGCATACGCTCGAGACCACGAGGAGGTCACCAGCGGCGCAGACGCTCACAACGCTATACCTTAATGTTTAAACCTTATACCAATGAAATACACAGAATACCTTAATGTGAGTACAGGGTGTAAGTGCAACCTTGTGTAACCTGACTAACTACAAGGCTGCTTGAGCGTCACCGACGCTCAAGTGAACACTTAATACTATAGAAAATACACAGATACTGGTTTAGGTTCCAAAGCCTATTAACTGTATTATATCTAATATATTTGAAAAAGGGGATAACAGTACAAATGATACACTACAATATAACAGAGACTTCCTAACCACAGAACTAAACAATAAATACAAAAAGACAATACTACACTGACCTAAATGCAATACAATACAATACTATAATACTATGAGAGATATAAGAGAAAAGAGGAGAGAGAGAGAGACGGGGAGAGATGAGAGAAATTGGCTCACAGTAAGACAATGATTACGGAGAGAAACTTACGCACAAAGGGTATGATCGCCTGCGCCTCGATATCCAGCTCCCGGCTATCAGCAGATAACCGTTGATGAGAGAGTGAGAGCTGGATGTGGTCGGCCTGCCTATTTATGCCCCACACACAATGCAATCTCCTGGTCCTACAATCCCATTGTCCATTGGCCGAAGGAATTCGGCCCTGCATCATAACAAAAGGTCATAGGGTGATTCATACAGGTGGGCTGTGACGATTTCCAACAGCTCAGGTGGGTGGGAAACTGGGTTTCCCGCCGCATACCTGAGTATGTGTAAATAATAGAAATGGACATAAACTTCTTATGTCCATAACTATTCGCACGAGCGATTAATACGCTCCAAACCAACACCGGAATATTGCTAATTAAATACTCTTCCGATGGGTACCAAACACTGCTGTATGATTCCTGTTAGACCCTTCGTACGATGCAAAGAGGGATTCCTCAGCTCAGGGACATTCTATATTAACCAAACTTTCAGAATCTATCAAAGCGATCATGATCTACAAACTACATTGATTGTGAAAATATGTAACGAATGAGTCGCACGCTACGACTACATAAACTCTACCGTAAATACGCACACCGCGCCTGCGAGTGCACGCTATTGCGGGTATGCGCCTTCACGGGAGAGCGTACGCATGCGCAGCGCGGACCAGTGTGCGGTGCAAATATGGCAACGTGCATAGAGACATTTTTCTGACTTTGACAGTCCACCCTTTGGCAGTCAATAATAACTGCCACCTTCTAAAATATTTAAGGAGAAAAATGTAAGTCAGGAGTTAATTGATTTCCATGGTTGGGTAGGGGAGAAGAGTGGAGTAGGTGTGAAGAGGGTATGACCTAGTGAGAAAGCAGAAGCATGTGTGTATGAGTCCATGTTTGGAGGGTCATGTATCATCGTGCCGTACGTGTGGTAAATCTAGCTTCGAGGTATTGCGAAGTATACATTTGAATTCCTTCTTATCCTGTGGTACAGGTCTGTGGATGGGCTGTCAAACTCTACCGAGCTCATTTCGGCTATGGTTGTAACAAAATGGGGATGCACATTTTAGTTGATGATACATGAATGGGGGAGGTATGTGGTTGCTGCTATCTGTGCCTGTATTCCCTATCGTCTATGTGTGTCGTTACCTGGGGGTTGTAGAGATGAAGATAAAGAACACTTCCGAAAAATGCAATGATATTCTATGTCAGGGAAATGTACATCTGTTGTTGAAGTTGTGTTCGGTATCTGTTGAGAGTCGTCTTCTTTGCGCTGTATTGCTCCTTGGGCATGAGCAAATAGCTTTGTCTGAGCCATCAGATTTACAAAAATGTTGGGCTAGCGTGAGTTTAAAAATACTAGGGAAACTGGGGATCCATGGCAAAGTTCATCAAGTGTCCATATTTAAAGTTGTCAAATCTTCTTCTTTGGTCAATCCGTTGTCTGTATACATCTCGTCTCGTCAGCTTCCTCGTCCAAGGGGGTCTTTGTATCTGGGAGAAAAGCAGAAAAACAGGTGAAAGAAACGGACCGTATAATCGCATTTTCATCACATTCTGGTTTCTATCATTGGGTCATAAATCAAATCCAGGTTAATTACGGTTTCCTCACTCCTCAAGCTCATCACTTTTGTACTTTGTTTGCACCTCATTAAAGCCTGCCCGCATCTAAATATCAATCCAATCGATATAACGACACCCAAGATACATATTAGAAACTTTCCAACATCCATTATGACTCCTTGAGCCCAGTCTCCTAAACCGGAGAACCAATTTCGCGGGTTCAACCATGACACCCAACCAGTCAGCTCATTACCTACAGCAGCAAGGGTGAGATTGTGTTTTCGACGAAATTCCCACTTCAATTGGAGAATATCGTCCATCTTTTGGTCTATGACCTCTACCGGATCCTCGGTGCTATTTGTGATATACGTGCAACACTTTATGCCGTACTGTGTTGCCAATGTAACACAATATCCGCCTGTTACTGCTGTAAGATAATTAAGAACCATCCTATGCTGAACTAGTTCTGTTTTGTAAGCTTGAAGTTCTCTTCCAGTGTATCTAAACGTGTCATCATACATTTCAGTGATATTATCTAACAAATTGGCGAGTGCGGAAATGTATCTATAATTCATCACACCTCGAGCGGTACGAGTGAAATCTAACGCTACCAGAACCTGAATCCCGGTGGATTCATGGATAAGATCAGAGGCCGGATGCTCTAACCTTTCTGACAGCTGTCTTTTAACTCGGTGCTCGTAATGAGTGTGAGTATAAGGAGCTTGGGCACCACGGTGTATGTCCTTCATTTTGTCATGTGTAACAGTCATCACTTCAGGCAATACTTTTCCAATATAACACAATCCTTCAGAGTTTGGGGCAAGCCACTTGTACGCCTTTCTCCCGCATATGAAATATGCATCATCGGGGAGAACATAAGGGACGGAGAAGGACATGACCATGTTACAAACCTTCCAGGTGAAATCTCCTGACCCTAATTCTTCCATCTGCTTAATGCACGTATCAGTTTGTACGATATGTGCACAGTATCCTGGTGATACCTCTCCAACTCTAGTAATCCTATTTCCTAAGGTATATCGATACCGAAAAGATTTTCCTCTACTGGCTATATGGCGTACGAGCTCTGTATCTGTAGGCATTCTATCTGCTCTGTGTGAAAAGGTCATGGTAAGGTTGCTCCATGACACTTCCCAATTTCCCGGTTTTCTGGGATTGGAGATGTTAAAACATATGAGGGACCTATCCACATGGTATTGGTGGAGCTTCAAACTAGGAGGGCTGGAGATGTTAAACCTCCGGTCCACCGGTCTCCCACCACTTAGCTCAAGTACCTCCCCTAACGTTAAAGGAAATGGTACTAGCCCTGATTTGCTGTGACCCTGAGGTACTTGAGAGCATACCCAACAATCTGTTTGGTTTAACACGTTACCCACTAAGGAGTGATAGTCACTCAATGGATGCCGGTCCATATGGATATTAAAACTGGATTGGCATTTCTTTATGCACCCATCTTCAACCAGATTATCACAGAGCCTACAGATACAATTTTCTTCAGCTAACAATCCATCACAATTTCTTCTATCGGATCGTTTTCTGATACTCGCCTTTGCTTGTTGGTTTGGTTGATCTTGGAAAACTACGCCTCCATCATCATAATCGGAACCCATTCCAGAACCTCTCTCGACCTCTATGGTACTCTCGCCGGAACAGACTGCTCTGGTCAACATCATGGTTAACATCAAAATCCGGATTACAGTCTCTTGGGGCAAGTCCATCTTTGAGGAAGAAATAGAGAAGAATGAGAAGGGGGAAAAAGAAATTTTTAAGGGAGAGGGGCTGGGAAGTGGAGAAAAACAATAAAAGGGAGAGGGGAGTCGACAACTGCTTCCGGTCTTCAAGGCTCAGGTGCCGCCTCAGTCCTCCTGGAACAGACACTCTAGTGATACAACCTCTACCGTCTGTTCCTTATCACGGGACTTCTCTGGATCAGCAACCTTTTTGCAGTGGGATGAATGGACCCAAGTCTCTCTCTCAGCAACCTTCAATGCTGTGGTGCTAGTCAATAAGACCTGGTATGGTCCTTCCCATCTATCAATAAGACAACCTGAGCGTAGAAAATTTCGTATCATTACATAATTCCCAGGTTCAATGTCATGACAATTACTATCTGGTAAATCAGGAATCACCAATTTCAGATTATCATTTTGATTCCTCAACTGTTTACTCATGTTAATTAAGTATTTTACAGTTACTTCATTGTTACATTTCAAATCATCCTGAGGGTTAATCATGACATGCGGTTGTCGACCAAACAAGATTTCAAAAGGAGACAGATTAAGAGGGGACCTGGGAGTGGTTCTGATGCTATACAAAACAATGGGTAAAGCTTCTGGCCACGTCAATCCTGTCTCTGTCATTACTTTACTCAATTTATTTTTAATAGTGCTGTTCACTCTTTCGACCTTCGCACTCGCCTGTGGACGGTACGGAGTGTGCAGCTTGCTATCAATACCCATTAATTTACACATTCCTTGAAAGACATCACCTGTAAAATGGGTACCCCTATCACTTTCGATGATT
Source organism: Pseudophryne corroboree (assembly GCF_028390025.1). Lineage (NCBI taxonomy): Eukaryota > Metazoa > Chordata > Amphibia > Anura > Myobatrachidae > Pseudophryne > Pseudophryne corroboree. Next base: position 739,430,206 of record NC_086447.1, on the reverse strand, counting down.
CTAGGGATACCATATCTACATACAAATTCCTGCACAATTTTCTTAGCTGTAAACATAGCGGTATTTGTAGCTGCTGGAAAAGCTTCGACCCAATTCGAGAAAACATCTATACAAACAAGTACATATTTCAAATTTCGACATGGGGGTAATTGAATGAAGTCAATTTGTATTACCTGGAAAGGGCCGCCGGCAGGTGGGATATGGGATGGTTCTGTAGGTATTGCTTTTCCAATATTCTTTCTCAGACAGGTAAGGCATGACATTGCTCTTTTACTCGCATGAGAGGAGAATCCTGGGGCGCACCAGTATGCTCTTACCAATTTGCACATCCCCTCCTTGCCTAGATGAGTCAGCCCGTGAGCTGCTTCAGCCAGACATGGAAGGTATGCCCTGGGGGCCACCGGTTTACCATGTCCATCCGTCCAGAGCCCTGAGGACTCCTGGCCATATCCCTTTGCCTTCCAGACTGCTCTCTCCTGTGTGGAACACAAATTCTGCATCTCACACAACTTTTGTGTGTTGATGGTATTAAATACCATCAGTTGTGTGGTGTCTGTCTGTATGGGGGTAGCAGCTGCAAGCTTTGCGGCTTCGTCTGCTCGGCTGTTACCAAGGGATACTGGGTCTTGGCTATATGTATGTGCTTTACATTTGATAACAGCCACTCTGTCGGGTTCCTGTATCGCTGTTAGAAGCCTTTTTATATAAGCTGCATGCGCTATCGGTGTACCAGCCGCCGTCATGAAATTTCTGAGCCGCCATAGCGCTCCGAAATCATGTACTACCCCGAAGGCGTATCTAGAATCGGTGTAGATATTGGCAGACTTACCCTTAGCCAATTCACATGCTCTGGTTAGGGCGACCAGTTCAGCAACCTGGGCTGAGTGAGGTGGGCCTAGCGGTTCCGCTTCTATGGTGTCTTGGTCATCTACGACTGCGTATCCAGTACACAAGTCTCCCGAGTCTGACTGTCTGTGACAACTACCGTCCGTGTAGAACGTGAGTTCTGCATCTTCCAGTGGATTGTCACTGATGTCAGGCCTTGCGGTAAAATTTTGGGTCAAATATTCCATACAATCATGTGTATCTTCCTTTGCATTAAATCCTCCTTCCCCATCACTCTCACCTCCCACCCTTTGTGCCTGACCAGGCACACCTGGGAGAAATGTTGCAGGGTTTAATGCGCTGCATCTCCTTATGGTGATGTTTACTGGGGCCATTAATGCCAATTCCCATCTCGTAAACCTTGCTGATGAGACGTGTCTGGTTTGGGCAGAATTCAATAAGGCAGATACCGCATGCGGTGTATGGATTGTGAGGTTGTGGCCTAGCACGACATCTTCGCTTTTTGTCACTAGCAATGCTATCGCCGCAACGCTACACAAGCATGTGGGGAGGGATCGCGCTACCGTGTCTAGCTGGGCGCTGTAGTATGCAATTGGCCTGCTGGCGTCACCGTGTTTTTGTGTTAGTACACCTGCTGCGCACCCAGCACTTTCTGTTCCGTATAGTTCAAAGGGTTTCCCATAGTCTGGCATACCTAGTGCTGGTGCCTGCGTTAGGCATTGCTTGAGTCTCTCAAATGCTGTTTCGGATTCGTCTGTATGCGAAATCCGATCAGGTTTGTTTGAAGAGACCATTTCCTGCAGAGGTAGCGCCAATATGGAAAACCCTGGGATCCAATTACGGCAATACCCACACATTCCTAGAAACGTCCTGATCTGTTGCTGGGTTTGTGGCAGTGTCATGTCTCTAATGGCTTGGATTCTATCAGCGGTCAGGTGTCTCAGTCCTTGTGTTAGACAGTGTCCCAAATATTTTACCCTAGTTTGGCATAATTGTAACTTGCCTTTGGAAACCTTGTGACCTGTGTCTGAAAGATGAAACAGGAGCTGTTTCGTATCTTTCAGAGAAGCCTCCAATGAATCAGAACACAGTAGTAGATCATCCACGTACTGTATCAACACTGATCCACTCTCCGGTTGGAAAGACTGTAAACAATCATGCAAAGCTTGAGAAAATATACTTGGACTATCTATGAAACCTTGGGGTAACCGAGTCCACGTGTATTGGACTCCTCTGTATGTGAATGCAAACAAATATTGGCTGTCAGGGTGCAGAGGTACCGAAAAGAATGCGGAGCAGAGGTCAATAACAGTGAAAAATTTGGCAGTGGGAGGAATTTGCATTAGGATGACAGCTGGATTAGGCACTACGGGGAACTGACTCTCAACTATTTTGTTAATCCCCCTTAGATCCTGCACTAGCCTGTAACCCCTCCCCCCACTCTTTTTAACAGGGAAGATGGGACTATTTGCTGTGCTGGACGTTCTTACTAGAATGCCCTGTTGTAGCAAGCGCTCTATTACGGGAAAAACTCCTAACTCCACCTCTGGCTTCAGAGGATACTGTGGGATTTTTGGAGCTATCCTACCATCTTTTACTTGTACAACTACTGGAGCTACGTTTGCCATTAATCCAGTGTCCTGTCCATCTTTTGTCCAAAGTGACTCTGGTATCTGAGATGTCATCTCTTCTACTTGGGATGGGTTCCTATTTGTCATAATGGAATGTGACATTAATTTTGATGGGGAGTCTAACATGTCTCGTACTTCCTGAGCGTGATTCTCAGGGATGTCCAAGAATACACCTTCAGGAGTACAATAAATGACGCAACCCATTTTACATAGTAAGTCTCTTCCCAGGAGATTAGTTGGTGCCGATGCAGCCAGCAAAAAGGAATGCTTGGTATGCAAAGGCCCTATTGTAATCTCGGCTGGTTTGCTAACAGGGTAGTGCTGGACTACTCCTGTTACTCCCATGGCTGGAATTGTCCTACCAGTGGTTCTCATGCCCACTGTCGAATTTATCACTGACTTGGCCGCCCCTGTGTCTACAAGAAAGTTTAAAGTTTTACCAGCTACATTGATTGCAATCTCTGGTTCGCTTCCAAGACTAGCAATCAACTTAACTGGGTGCAGATTACAGGTATGGCCACACCCCTATTGGGTATGCTGACCTCCCTGAATCCCGCTGGCAGCGACTACTTGTGCGGGGGTTAGCTGGGAACTACCAGAGGCATGCCAATCTCTGTTCGGGGGATATCTTTTTGTTTCCCCTGTATGTGGCTCAAAACTCCGCCTCTGTGGACCCTGCTCCCAATGTCGTGTGTCGTGTCGTTGTCTAGGGGGTTGAAAAGATCTTTGTACATTCTTTGTTCTACATTCTCGTGCAAAGTGTCCCGGTCTGTTACAAGAAAAACATGTTATTACACTTGCCTTACCCACAGGATTCGGTGGTACATACGCAGGCTGCCTTGTGGTCAGCGCCTGTATACTTACGGACATCAACTTATCACTTTGCGATTCCCTGTGCCTAGTGATGTTTCTGTCGTGATCAATAGCAGCCTCTCTCAATGTGGACACTGACAGACCTCGCCAACATGGCTGCGTGGTCTGTACCCTAGCTTTTAATGTTTCTTTCAAACCATCCATCAGTACAGATACTGCTACTTCTCGATGGTTTGGGTTGGTCTTAATGTCTTCTATACCAGTGTACTTTGCCATTTCTAATAGTGCCCGGTGAAAATATTCTGTTGCCGTTTCGGACTCCTTTTGCTTAATGGAAAATATCTTGTTCCATTTAACAACGGCTGGGAAATACTCCTTTAGCTGTAAATTTATCCTTTTTACATTATCCTTGTTGTACACGTCTGTAAGCGGTACATCTTTATCCAATGCACAGTCAGCTAAAAATTGAGTTGCGTCAACATTGGAAGGTAAACAAGCTCTTAGCAGTATCTGCCAATCCTTGTTGTTGGGTTCTACAGTGTTACCTAGATCCCTGATGTATTTTTGGCTAGCAACTAAATCCTTCCTGGGGTCAGGAAATTCGGACACTATTGTTCTTAATTCCATTCGGGAAAATGGAGTGTACATGGCAATGTTCCTTATGGGAGTGGCTCCAGACACATCTGTTTTTCCATTGGGAACTGCTATTACCCTTACAGGAGCAATTCTAACAGCCTCTTCCTGTGTAGATTCTACAGCTTGTTGTGGTACAATTGTTTCAGTGTAGTGCATGGTGCCGTACTTACCCGTTGACACGACCTCACCTATCCCTCCGCTAGGGGCTTTCACTAATCTCGTGGGTGTCGCTGTGCCTACTGTGGTCTCTGCTATGGTGGCTGCAAGAGAGAGAGCTGAAATTGTTGCTGAATCGTCTTCTTGATCACACTCCTGAGGAAGGTTCAAAACAGGGTACATCTTGCACGGGTTAATACTTGCATGAGTTATTTGGTTAACATCATTAACATTTACAGGGTTACTAAGAGTTTGTGTTTTACAACCCAGTGCGTTTCTCTCCGCAATCAACTTCTCTCCTGCAATGTATGGTGGAGGAGGAGCTGTGGCTATCAGCTTCCTGACTGCCCCAGATCCTGCCGCCAGAGCCAAACCTCTCTGTATCTCACCTTCCTGGTGCCATAACTGTAAATAATCATGATGTTGAATTCGTCTCTTTGCTGATTTTACGAGACATATCCTCCTCCTTAAATTTTGTAACACTTCTGGACTAAAGCTACCTATTCTTGGGAATTTGTCCCTGTCTTGTACAGTCATTCTCTCCCATTCATCACATAAAGATTCGGTGTGACTTCCATATTTTTCACACATTACATATCGTGCCGACCCAACTGGTCGGTTCACAGAATCAACCTGAACCAAGGTTGATCGCCCCCTACCTGAGCAACTGGCCCCCATAGTCTGCAGGTGTTGCTTAGTCCTCCTTGGATCTCTGTATCAAGGTTTTCAGCAAGCCTTTACAGACAACCAAATTACTCCACAGTAGGCCGGCGGTGGCGGTTTACCGAGTACCCCACTCACTCGCCCACCTCGACCAATACGACCTGATCACACCGACGTGGTGCTGGCGTACTCGATACAGGGCCCCTATGGAACCTTCAGTTTACTGGAACATATGAGGGTTACCCGCAGGACACTTACTCTTTCCAGTAAAGGTGGGGTTGTTAGATAGTTCCTGAGTGACCAGCGAACTTCCCTTTAAAAATAAAAAATTACACAAATCACGTCAGAATGTACAAATAGCGTTTGTGACCACTTTACTCTAATGGTATTAGGTCAGATTACTAACTACTGCACACAATTACGTGCGGTCCAATCGTTCAGTACACAAGCACTACTTGTTATGTACTGAAAGATCAATGGAATCGATGTTTCCGGCCGCGATTCCTTCAGCAAGAGCTTGTATGGCCTATATGGGTTCTGCACCAACACCCCAGGCGTTGTGCCACTGGACTTTTATAGCGGACCTTTTACCTTACGACCTCCTGGTCTTGTTACCTTATGACCTCCTGGTCTTGTTACCTTATGACCTCCTGGTCTTGTTACCTTATGGTCCGCTATACTCTAATGCTCAAATATTATTTAACCAGGGATGCCTCCCTAGCCACCGTATATGTCACTTACACGTATGTCCCTTGACGAGTACCCGACTTTCCTTTTGGTTCCACCTTAAAGTTGTATAAACTTATGTATAAAAAACACACTCACTCAACACATGTACACTTTTGTTTCTATATCTATTTCTGCGCAGAAATTGTCTTCAGTCCAACAGTGTTACCAATTAGGAGCAGGATCTGTTAAACTAAATTTCAGATTTTTCCAAAAATAGATTTGCGTTATTTACCGCTTCGCGTTATCTACCGCTGTGCGTTACTTATCGCTTTGCGCTAATTATCGCTTTGCGCTAATTCAACTTTTCGTGACTTGAGCTACGTGGGCGTAACCGGACGCTACGTTGCGTAGTGAACGCTGCGTGCGTCTGCCTTTGGATTGCGTACGCTAGTCTTTGTTAGCGACACGTGTACGCAATGCAAAGATCCACCGTAACACAATATATACTTTTATCAATGTAAATGATCCCTGATCATCTACCGCAATCCACACTGACTGCCTTGTATCTCAGACAAATCGTGTGTTGTTCTATACTTTAACTATTACCTCTACTATGAAATAACAGCAAATCTCTTTTAGCACTTTCTATCAACTATAAAAATTGGCAAACAGGAATAGTGATATACGAAATTTGAAAAAGAAATGCAGATAAATGTATGCGTGCGTGTATACGCAAGACAGAAGAGAAATAAAACAGTTTTTAAAAGACACAAGCGTTTTGTTCTTACTTCCGGTTCCCGGATTCCTTCAGCACTCTTTATCTAAGCGAAGCAGACGCTTATCCCGTCAGCACTGGGAGACAACCTCCCACCCTTTGCTGGGGGATAATGTCTGCTGATCTACCTAGTGCAGATATGAGAAGGATAGGACGAGTCCCCAATTGACAATTCTAAATTCCGTTGTCGTATAAACAACCCTTTATGAAGCCTAAGAACACTGTACGCTGTTTGCTTAAGAAGTACCGTAAGGGTACGCTATTTGCGTAACGATCGCTCCGCCGTAGGCGAGACGCTCAAGCGTCACGTTCGCTCACGGCCCAGTGATCACAGGACACGTTATTGGTTATGACTAGAGTAATGATTCGCTATGGCGTAGCATACGCTCGAGACCACGAGGAGGTCACCAGCGGCGCAGACGCTCACAACGCTATACCTTAATGTTTAAACCTTATACCAATGAAATACACAGAATACCTTAATGTGAGTACAGGGTGTAAGTGCAACCTTGTGTAACCTGACTAACTACAAGGCTGCTTGAGCGTCACCGACGCTCAAGTGAACACTTAATACTATAGAAAATACACAGATACTGGTTTAGGTTCCAAAGCCTATTAACTGTATTATATCTAATATATTTGAAAAAGGGGATAACAGTACAAATGATACACTACAATATAACAGAGACTTCCTAACCACAGAACTAAACAATAAATACAAAAAGACAATACTACACTGACCTAAATGCAATACAATACAATACTATAATACTATGAGAGATATAAGAGAAAAGAGGAGAGAGAGAGAGACGGGGAGAGATGAGAGAAATTGGCTCACAGTAAGACAATGATTACGGAGAGAAACTTACGCACAAAGGGTATGATCGCCTGCGCCTCGATATCCAGCTCCCGGCTATCAGCAGATAACCGTTGATGAGAGAGTGAGAGCTGGATGTGGTCGGCCTGCCTATTTATGCCCCACACACAATGCAATCTCCTGGTCCTACAATCCCATTGTCCATTGGCCGAAGGAATTCGGCCCTGCATCATAACAAAAGGTCATAGGGTGATTCATACAGGTGGGCTGTGACGATTTCCAACAGCTCAGGTGGGTGGGAAACTGGGTTTCCCGCCGCATACCTGAGTATGTGTAAATAATAGAAATGGACATAAACTTCTTATGTCCATAACTATTCGCACGAGCGATTAATACGCTCCAAACCAACACCGGAATATTGCTAATTAAATACTCTTCCGATGGGTACCAAACACTGCTGTATGATTCCTGTTAGACCCTTCGTACGATGCAAAGAGGGATTCCTCAGCTCAGGGACATTCTATATTAACCAAACTTTCAGAATCTATCAAAGCGATCATGATCTACAAACTACATTGATTGTGAAAATATGTAACGAATGAGTCGCACGCTACGACTACATAAACTCTACCGTAAATACGCATACCGCGCCTGCAAGTGCACGCTATTGCGGGTATGCGCCTTCACGGGAGAGCGTACGCATGCGCAGCGCGGACCAGTGTGCGGTGCAAATATGGCAACGTGCATAGAGACATTTTTCTGACTTTGACAGTGGATAAAGCGCTTACACGCTTATCAAAAAAGGTGGCACTACCGTCTCCGGATACGGCCGCCCTAAAGGAACCTGCTGATAGAAAGCAGGAGGCTCTCCTGGAGGCTATATATACACACACTGGTATTATACTGAGACCAGCTATTGCTTCAGCATGGATGTGCAGTGCTGCAGCTGCGTGGTCAGATTCCCTGTCAGAAAACATTGACACCCTAGACAGGGACACTATATTGCTAAACATAGAGCATATTAAAGACGCTGTCTTATACATGAGAGATGCACAGAGGGATATTTGCCGGCTGGCATCTAAAATAAGTGCACTGTCCATTTCTGCCAGGAGAGGGTTATGGACTCGGCAGTGGACAGGGGATGCAGATTCTAAAAGGCACATGGAAGTTTTGCCTTATAAGGGTGAGGAGTTGTTCGGGGATGGTCTTTCAGACCTAGTGTCCACAGCAACGGCTGGGAAGTCAGTATTTTTACCACATGTCCCCTCACAACCAAAGAAAGCACCGTATTATCAGGTACAGTCCTTTCGTCCCCAAAAGAGCAGGCGGGGTAGAGGCGCGTCCTTTCTGCCCAGAGGCAGAGGTAGGGGAAAAAAGCTGCAGCATACAGCCAGTTCCCAGGAACAAAAGTCCTCCCCCGCTTCTTCTTCTAAGTCCGCCGCATGACGCTGGGGCTCAACAGGCGGAGCCAGGTACGGTGGGGGCCCGTCTCAAAAACTTCAACAATCAGTGGGCTCGCTCACAAGTAGATCCCTGGATCCTTCAAGTGGTATCTCAGGGGTACAGGCTGGAATTCGAGACATTTCCCCCCCGCCGTTTCCTCAAATCTGCCTTGCCAACAACTCCCTCAGGCAGGGAGGCTGTGATAGAGGCAATTCACAAGCTGTATTCCCAGCAGGTGATAGTCAAGGTGCCCCTACTTCAACAAGGACGGGGTTACTATTCCACAATGTTTGTGGTACCGAAACCGGACGGTTCGTTGAGACCCATTTTAAATTTGAAATCCTTGAACACATATATAAAAAAATTCAAGTTCAAGATGGAATCGCTCAGGGCGGTTATTGCAAGCCTGGAAGAGGGGGATTACATGGTATCACTGGACATCAAGGATGCTTACCTGCATGTCCCCATTTACCATCCTCACCAGGAGTACCTCAGATTTGTGGTACAGGATTGTCATTACCAATTCCAGACGTTGCCGTTCGGCCTGTCCATGGCACCGAGGGTATTTACCAAGGTAATGGCCGAAATGATGATACTCCTTCGAAAAAAGGGAGTTTTAATTATCCCATACTTGGACGATCTCCTGATAAAGGCGAAGTCCAGGGAGCAGTTGTTGGTCAGCGTAGCACTATCTCAGGAGGTGCTACACCACCACGGTTGGATTCTAAATATTCCAAAGTCACAGCTGGTTCCTGCGACACGTCTACTGTTCCTGGGGATGATTCTGGACACAGTCCAGAAAAAAGTGTTTCTCCCAGAGGAGAAAGCCAAGGAGCTGTCATCTCTAGTCAGAGGCCTCCTGAAACCAAAACAGGTGTCGGTGCATCACTGCATGCGAGTCCTGGGAAAGATGGTAGCTTCCTACGAAGCAATTCCATTCGGCAGGTTCCATGCCAGAACTTTTCAGTGGGACCTGTTGGACGAGTGGTCCGGATCGCATCTTCAGATGCATCGGTTGATAACCCTGTCTCCAAGGACCAGGGTATCTCTGCTGTGGTGGCTGCAAAGTGCTCATCTTCAAGAGGGCCGCAGATTCGGCATACAGGACTGGGTCCTGGTGACCACGGATGCCAGCCTTAGAGGCTGGGGGGCAGTCACACAGGGAAGAAACTTCCAAGGACTTTGGTCAAGTCAGGAGACTTCCCTACACATAAATGTTCTGGAACTGAGGGCCATTTACAATGCCCTAAGTCAGGCAAAACCCCTGCTTCAAAACCAGCCGGTTCTGATCCAGTCAGACAACATCACGGCAGTCGCCCATGTAAACCGACAGGGCGGCACAAGAAGCAGGACGGCGATGGCAGAAGCCACAAGGATTCTCCGATGGGCGGAAAGTCACGTGTTAGCACTGTCAGCAGTGTTCATTCCGGGAGTGGACAACTGGGAAGCAGACTTCCTCAGCAGGCACGACCTCCACCCGGGAGAGTGGGGACTTCATCCAGAAGTCTTCCAACTGATTGTAAACCGTTGGGAAAGGCCACAGGTGGACATGATGGCGTCCCGCCTAAACAAAAAGCTAGAAAAATATTGCGCCAGGTCAAGGGACCCTCAGGCGATAGCTGTAGACGCTCTAGTGACACCGTGGGTGTACCGGTCGGTTTATGTGTTCCCCCCTCTTCCTCTCATACCCATGGTACTGAGGATAATAAGGAAAAGAGGAGTAAGAACTATACTCATTGTTCCGGATTGGCCAAGAAGAGCTTGGTACCCGGAACTTCAAAAATTGATCTCAGAGGACCCATGGCCTCTGCCGCTCAGACAGGACCTGCTGCTGCAGGGGCCCTGTCTGTTCCAAGACTTACCGCGGCTGCGTTTGACGGCATGGCGGTTGAACACCGGATCCTAACAGAAAAAGGTATTCTGGAGGAAGTCATTCCTACGCTCATTAAAGCTAGAAAAGATGTAACCGTACAACATTATCACCGCATATGGCGAAAATATGTTGCGTGGTGTGAGGCCAGGAAGGCCCCAATGGAGGAATTTCAGCTGGGTCGTTTTCTGCACTTCCTACAGTCAGGGGTGACTATGGGCCTAAAACTGGGTTCCATTAAGGTCCAGATTTCGGCTGTCGATTTTCTTCCAAAAAGAACTGGCTTCACTGCCTGAAGTTCAGACATTTGTTAAGGGAGTGCTGCATATTCAGCCTCCTTTTGTGCCTCCAGTGGCACCGTGGGACCTCAACGTGGTGTTGGGTTTCCTGAAGTCACATTTGTTTGAGCCACTTAAAACCGTGGATTTAAAATACCTCACGTGGAAAGTGGTCATGCTTTTGGCCTTGGCTTCGGCTAGGCGAGTGTCAGAATTGGCGGCTTTGTCATGTAAAAGCCCCTATTTGATTTTCCATATGGATAGGGCAGAATTGAGGACTCGTCCCCAGTTTCTCCCTAAGGTGGTATCAGCTTTTCACTTGAACCAACCTATTGTTGTGCCTGCGGCTACTAGGGACTTGGAGGACTCCAAGTTACTGGACGTAGTCAGGGCCTTGAAAATTTATGTTTCCAGGACGGCTGGAGTCAGGAAGACTGACTCGCTATTTATCCTGTATGCACCCAACAAACTGGGTGCTCCTGCTCTGAAGCAGACTATTGCTCGCTGGATTTGTAGCACAATTCAGCTTGCGCATTCTGCGGCTGGCCTGCCGCAGCCTAAATCTGTAAAAGCCCATTCCACGAGGAAAGAGTCCCAGCATCCACTTAGGACGTCAGAGAAAATAAGATTTTACTCACCGGTAAATCTATTTCTCGTAGTCCGTAGTGGATGCTGGGCGCCCGTCCCAAGTGCGGACTGTCTGCAATACTTGTATATAGTTATTGTTAACTAAAGGGTTATTGTTGAGCCATCTGTTGAGAGGCTCTGTTATGTTCATACTGTTAACTGGGTATAATATCACGAGTTATACGGTGTGATTGGTGTGGCTGGTATGAGTCTTACCCGGGATTCAAAATCCTTCCTTATTGTGTCAGCTCTTCCGGGCACAGTATCCTAACTGAGGTCTGGAGGAGGGTCATAGTGGGAGGAGCCAGTGCACACCAGTTAGTCCTAAAGCTTTCTTAGTTGTGCCCAGTCTCCTGCGGAGCCGCTATTCCCCATGGTCCTTACGGAGTCCCAGCATCCACTACGGACTACGAGAAATAGATTTACCGGTGAGTAAAATCTTATTTTACCCAGATAACAGATACCGACACGGACTCTGATTCCAGTGTTGACTATAGTGATGCCAGATTAAATCCAAAACTGGCTAAGAGCATTCAGTGCATAATTGTGACGATAAAAGATGTGTTACATATCACGGAGGACCCGGATGTTCCTGATACAAGGGTCTGCATGTATAAAGGAAAGAAACCTGAAGTAACGTTTCCTCCCTTTCATGAACTGAACACTCTTTGTGAAAAGGTTTGGGAAAATCCTGACGAGAAGTTTCAGATTCCCAAGAGAATTCTGGTGGCATATCCGTTTCCCTCGGGGTATAGGGAAAAGTGGGAGTCACACCCCACTGTGGACAAAGCTTTATCACGGCTGTCCAAAAAGGTAGCGCTTCCGTCCCCTGACACGGCAGCCCTAAACGAACTTGCGGATCATAAGCAGGAAAATACATTGAAATCCATTTATGTCACTACGGGTACGCTGCTCAGGCCTGCCGTGGCATCGGCATGGGTGAGTAGCACTATTGAATAAGGGGCAGATAACGTGTCCTCTGATATAGATACCCTGGATAGGGACAGCGTTCTTTTGACACTGGGTCATATCAGGGACGCTGCAGCCTACCTAAAGGAGGCTGCGAGGGATATTGGCCTTTTGGGATCAAGGGCCAATGCCATGGCAGTCTCAGCCAGGAGAGCATTGTGGATTCATCAGTGGAATGCTGACTCTAAGAAGGCTATGGAGTCTCTGCCGTATAAAGGTGGTGTCTTGTTTGGTGACGGCCTCACTGACCTGGTATCTACGGATACCGCGGGTAAGTCGTCATTTTTACCTTATGTTCCTGCACAACAAAAGAAGACGCACCACTATCAGATGCAGTCCTTTCGTCCCAATAAATATAAAAAGGGCAGAGGGACTTCCTTCCTTGTTTCTAGAGGAAGAGGAAAGGGAAAAAGGTCACCAGCTGTGGCAAGTTCCCAGGAGCAGAAGTCCTCCCCGGCTTCTGCCAAATCCACCGCATGACGCTGGGGCTCCTCTGAGGGAGTCAGCACCGGTGGGGGCACGTCTCAAACTCTTCAGTCAGTGCTGGGCTCGTTCGGCCCTAGACCCATGGGTTTTGGAAATAGTGTCCCAGGGTTACCAACTAGAGTTTCAAGACGTTCCCCCTCGCCGGTTTTTCAAATCGGCCTTACCAGCTTCTCTTCAGGACAAGGAGGTGGTATGCGAAGCAATACAAAAATTGTGTCTAAATCAGGTTATTGTCAGGGTTCTCCTGTCGCAACAGGGAGAAGGCTTCTATTCCAGCCTGTTCGTGGTCCCGAAGCCAGACGGCTCAGTCAGACCAATCCTGAACCTCAAATCCCTCAATTTCTACCTAAGGAAATTCAAATTCAAGATGGAATCTCTCCGGGCAGTGATATCCAGTCTGGAGGAGGGGGATTTTATGGTGTCGGTAGATATAAAGGATGCCTACTTGCATGTTCCCATTTACCCTCCACATCAGGCTCATCTGAGGTTTGCAATACAAGATTGCCATTATCAATTTCAGACGTTGCCGTTTGGTCTGTCCACCAAATTTTCACTAAAGTAATGGCGGAAATGATGTTCTCCTGCGCAAGCAGGGAGTCACGATTATCCCGTACTTGGACGATCTCCTGATCCACAGAGCAATTACTGCAGAACATTATGCTTTCCCTGACAATTCTGCAACAACACGGTTGGCTCCTAAACTTGCCAAAATCACAGTTGGTTCCGACAACACGACTGTCATTCTTGGGTATGATTGTGGACACAGAATTACAGAGAGTCTTTCTTCCAGTGGAAAAGGCTCTGGAAATTCAGAGCATGGTCAAACAGATTCTGAAACCGGCAAGAGTGTCGATTCATCAATGCACTCGGTTGCTGGGGAAGATGGTGGCGGCCTACGAGGCCATTCAGTTTGGCAGATTCCATGCCAGGGTGTTTCAGTGGGACCTGTTGGACAAGTGGTCCGGGTCTCACCTGCACATGCACCGGAAAATAATCCTGTCCTCCAGGACCAGAATCTCCCTCCTGTGGTGGCTGCACAGCTCTCATCTCCTAGAGGGTCGCAGGTTCGGGATTCAGGATGGATCCTGGTGACCGCGGATGCAAGTCTCCGAGGCTGGGGAGCAGTCACACAGGGGGAAAATTTCCAGGGAAAATGGTCAAGCCAGGAAGCTTGTCTGCACATAAACATTCTGGAATTAAAGGCCATTTAAAACGGCCTTCTGCAAGCGGAGCATCTTCTTCGCGGTCTGCCCGTCTTGATTCAGTCGGACAACATAACAGCAGTGGCGTACATAAACCGCCAGGGCAGAACAAAGAGCAGAGCGGCAATGGCAGAAGCCACAAAAGTTCTCCGCTGGGTGGAAAGACATGCAAGCGCTCTGTCAGCGGTCTTCATTCCAGGCGTGGACAACTGGGAAGCAGACTTCCTCAGCAGACACGATCTCCATCCAGGAGAGTGGGGTCTTCATCAAAAGGTCTTTGCAGAAGTGACAAGTCATTGGGGAATTCCTCAAATAGACATGATGGCGTCTCGCCTCAACAAGAAACTTCAGAGATATTGTTCCAGGTCGAGGGACCCTCAAGCAATAGCGGTGGACACCCTAGTGACACTGTGGGTGTTTCAGTCGTTCTATGTGTTCCCTCCACTTCCACTCATTCCAAAAGTGATAAAGATCATAAGAAGAACAAGGGTTCATGCGATAATCATTGTTCCAGACTGGCCAAGGAGGGCCTGGTATCCATATCTTCAGGAATTACTCATAGGAGATCCCTGGCCTCTTCCTCTACGAGAGGACTTGTTACAGCAAGGGCCGTGCGTGTATCACAAATTTCGGCCTTATCAACATACTTTCACAAGCAAAAAGAAAAAAGGTGATCTGTTAGTGGTGCACTGAGTTTTAAAATGTAACTTTTATTTACTGTCCTAAAACATGATTGATCTATGATACTAGATCGAAAACACTATGCGAAATATTACAAACATATATGTGAAAAGATGATGACAATGTGAGACGATACAAAGAAGAATAAATATGAGAAATAATTAAAACAGCCTGGGTGTCTTTACTGTGTCTGTGTATTATATATTAATTGTATCCTTTTATTGGTAATTTGTTAAATAATAATGCTGAATGTGTTACTAAGTATGTTCAAAGAAATTTTTGAAACTAATGTTTCTTATCAAAGCTCAGCTATAGTTCTTGGCAGTCAGCCAGATCACATTATGAAACAATGTTTGCTACAGCAGAATGATGCTTTTACTGATAGCATCTAAGTTAGAAAGGGAGCATGCATTGATTGTGTTGCGCACTGTGTCTTTCAGTGTGCAACTTCTCTGATTTAATATAAGTGCTATTATCATACAGCGATCATGGAGTGTAATTCAATGCTGACAGCTAGCTTGTATCGGCCGTGGTATCCGCGGTTAGACAGCCTTCATTTGCACTGATTCTCTCCAGTGGCCCGCAAGGTGTCAGTTTATATTATTGCCTTATAGCAGACCTGGGGATATTAGCGCTTTCAATCCCTTGTCTGCTACTATAATGTGTGTGCACGTTATATATATATATATGATCAGATAGACACTGAGGATCTTTCTATATGCCATTAATACAGTGATATTAATCAGGGGTACTTTAATATAAGTCCGTGTTGAGATAGATCAAGTTATAGGGCTACCAATGGTGTTTCAATACACTGTAATTATAATGCATTAATTGCCCCCGTATCGGTCTAACTTACTAATAATTCCGTCAGGAGTGCACAACTAGTTAATATATCCAAAAGTATTTCCACTTTATTATTTCCTAGATCTTATAAATATATATTATCTGGTGATATAATACTATATGCAGCACCACTATATACGGATTCTATATGAACAGGTAGTGTCACTTCTTAGTATGACTTCCACTGAGCGTTGATATACATTCTAGTTTCACTATACTGAATTGAACCATGTGATCTATTGTTCCAATGCCGTGCTTTCTGCCTATAGTATACACTATTTCTGGCTGAGCATTACTGGTACTGAATTTAAAAGTAACACATTCAATTTAAATAAAGCACAGTAGGACACCAGGCTAGGAAATAATAAAGTGGAAATACTTTTGGATATATTAACTAGTTGTGCACTCCTGACGGAATTATTAGTAAGTTAGACCGATACGGGGGCAATTAATGCATTATAATTACAGTGTATTGAAACACCATTGGTAGCCCTATAACTTGATCTATCTCAACACGGACTTATATTAAAGTACCCCTGATTAATATCACTGTATTAATGGCATATAGAAAGATCCTCAGTGTCTATCTGATCATATATATATATATAACGTGCACACACATTATAGTAGCAGACAAGGGATTGAAAGCGCTAATATCCCCAGGTCTGCTATAAGGCAATAATATAAACGGACACCTTGCGGGCCACTGGAGAGAATCAGTGCAAATGAAGGCTGTCTAACCGCGGATACCACGGCCGATACAAGCTAGCTGTCAGCATTGAATTACACTCCATGATCGCTGTATGATAATAGCACTTATATTAAATCAGAGAAGTTGCACACTGAAAGACACAGTGCGCAACACAATCAATGCATGCTCCCTTTCTAACTTAGATGCTATCAGTAAAAGCATCATTCTGCTGTAGCAAACATTGTTTCATAATGTGATCTGGCTGACTGCCAAGAACTATAGCGGAGCTTTGATAAGAAACATTAGTTTCAAAAATTTCTTTGAACATACTTATTAACACATTCAGCATTATTATTTAACAAATTACCAATAAAAGGATACAATTAATATATAATACACAGACACAGTAAAGACACCCAGGCTGTTTTAATTCTTTCTCATATTTATTCTTCTTTGTATCGTCTCACATTGTCATAATCTTTTCACATATATGTTTGTAATATTTCGCATAGTGTTTTCGATCTAGTATCATAGATCAATCATGTTTTAGGACAGTAAATAAAAGTTACATTTTAAAACTCAGTGCACCACTAACAGATCACCTTTTTTCTTTTTGCTTGCGCCTGTACCATACACGATCTGTGGTCGCACCCCCACTTGAGAATTAAAAAATTATATTTCCATTTAAAAAAAAGGGGCCTCCCTACATTACCTGTTTAGGTAAGGTATTATTTTTCCAGTGCAACAGAAAATTCCCTCCCCCTTTACCCCCTTTCTTGAATACTCAACATACTTTCAAAAAGAATTGGCCTCCCTTCCAGAAGTTCAGACTTTCGTGAAAGGCGTGCCGCACATTCAACCTCCCTTTCTGCCCCCAGTGGCACCATGGGATCTTAATGTGGTGTTGCAGTTCCTGCAATCTCATTGGTTTGAACCTTTACGTAAGGTTGAATTGAAATTCCTCACTTGGAAAGTGTTCATGCTGTTGGCCTTGGCATCCGCAAGGCGGGTGTCTGAATTAGCGGCTTTGTCTCACAAAAGCCCCTATTTAATCTTCCATGCAGATAGAGTGGAGTTGAGAACTCGTCAGCAATTTCTGCCAAAAGTGGTTTCATCATTTCACGTGAACCAGCTTATTTTGGTGCCAGTGGCTACTGAAGCCTTGGCGGAATCGAAGTCTCTCGATGTGGTCAGAGCTTTGAAGATTTATGTTGCCAGGACGGCTCAGATTAGGAAAACGGAGGCTCTGTTTGTCCTGTGGGCTCCCAACAAGATTGGGGCTCCTGCTTCCAAGCAAACTATTGTACGCTGGATCTGTAATACGATTCAGCAGGCTCATTCTATGGCGGGATTGCAGTTACCGAAATCGGTGGAGGCCCATTCTACCAGAAAGGTGGGCGCATCCTGGGCGGCTGCCCGAGGGGTCTCGGCATTACAGCTTTGCCGAGCAGCTACTTGGTCGGGATCAAACACCTTTGCGAAGTTTTACAAGTTTGATACCCTGGCTGATGAGGACCTCTTGTTTGGTCAATCGGTGCTGCAGAGTCATCCGCACTCTCCCGCCCGTTCTAGAGCTTTGGTATAAACCCCATGGTTCTTGAAGCATCCCCAGCATCCTCTAGGACGTATGAGAAAATAGGGTTTTAATACCTACCGGTAAATCCTTTTCTCTTAGTCCGTAGAGGATGCTGGGCGCCCATCCCAGTGCGTACGGTATCTGCAGTTATTAGTTATGGTTACACACATTTTTGTGTTGCGTTAAGTCAGACTGTTGCTGACGTTATTCATGCCGTTGCATGCGTTGTGTTGAATGCCATAGTGTACGGCATGTTTGTGGTGTGAGCTGGTATGTATCTCACCTTAGTTTTAAATTAAATAAATCCTTTTCCTCGAAATGTCAGTCTCCCTGGGCAGTTCCTATAACTGGAGTCTGGAGGAGGGGCATAGACTGAGGAGCCAGTTCACACCCCTTTTAAAGTCTTAAAGTGCCCATGTCTCCTGCGGATCCCGTCTATACCCCATCGTTCTTGAAGCGTCCCCAGCATCCTCTACGGACTAAGAGAAAAGGATTTACCGGTAGGTATTAAAATTCTATTTTACCTCACTCTGACCATTTAGTTGACATACGTCAGGAGTCCTGGGGAAATCCAGGAAAGAAATTCACGCCTCACAAGAAGATGCTGGCTCGCTACCCCCTCGCTGCGGAGCTAAGTATAAATTGGGAAACACCCCCGCCAGTGGATTCGCAGGTGTCGCGGCTGGGGGTATCCTCAGCTCTGCCTGTAACTACCGTCACACCCCTGAGAGATCCGACGGATAAGCGTGTGGAGGGTTGTTTAAAGACAATTTACAACCTAACCGGTGCTGTGCATAGGCCCACCATTGCAGCGATATGGGCTGCAGAATCTGTGGAAGCGTGGGCTCAGGTGCTGGAGGCGGAGTTGCCGTCCAACGCTTCTGATCATGCTAGACAATGCTTGTCATATATTGTCACAGCGTCTCATTACATTAAGGAGGCGGCTTCTGATGCCAGTATTCTGGCGGCCAAGGCTTCTACTACGTCCATTTTGGCTCGCCAGATTCTCTGGTTACGGTCCTGGTCTGTGGATCTGGACTCTAAGAAAACCCTGGAGGTACTCCCTTTTAAGGGAGACATTCTTTTCGGAGAAGACCTCAACCAGATAGTGGCTGGCTTAGCCTCTGCTAAAACAGCATGTCTACCTAGTACTGCTCCTTCGGTGCCGAAGGCTCAAAATACTCCATTTCGCTCCTTTCGTCCTTCAGGGAAAGCAAAAGGTCAGGCGTACCCGAAACAGGTTCGCACCTCCCAAACCCAATAAGCCCAAACCCAAAAGGGCCTGGGCTGCCCGTCAGCCTGCTTCCAAAACTGACAAGCCTGCCGCATGACGGGGCGGGCCTCCCTCTGGGGTGGGGGGGCCAACTTCTAGGGTATACCCAGGAATGGTTAAGGACCACTTCCGATGCCTGGGTACGGGAAGTCGTCACTCGAGGTTACGCCGTATCCTTCAAGAATCGTCCCCCTCATCGATTTTACCCGACAGATGTCCCTTTGGATCAGGTGAAGGCAAAAACTCTTCATTCGGTGGTACAGTCCCTCCTGCACACGAGGGGTAGTACAGGTGCCTCTGGCTCAGAGAGGCAAGGGGTACTATTCACCGCTGTTCCTAGTCCCGAAACCAAATGGGTCATCCCGGCCCATTCTCAACCTCAAGTCCTTGAACAATTTTGTGAGGGTCTCTAAGTTTCGTATGGAAACTCTTAGCTCTATTGTTATGGCCCTGGAACCTGGGGAGTATATGGTCTCCATGGATATACAGGATGCTTACCTGCATATTCCCATTGAAGTGTCGCATCAGCAGTACCTGAGGTTTGCGGTTGGTAACCTCCATTACCAATTTCGGGCATTACCCTTTGGTTTGACCACGGCTCCGCGAGTATTCACCAAGGTCATGGCGGTTATGATGGCTGTACTCCGCCGTCAAGGGGTCAGGATCCTACCGTACCTGGACGACTTGTTGATCTTGGCAAATTCCCCAGAAATTCTCCTACGCCATCTGGATCTGACTATATCCAGTTTCTGCAAGCTCACGGGTGGCTCATCAACTGGAAGAAATCTTCCCTGGTCCCTGCTCAGAGGATGGTGCACCTGGGGGTGTTGTTGGACACTCAAAACCAGCGGTTGTTCTTGTCTCAGGAGAAAGTCCTGAAGCTTCAGGACAGAATTCGATGCTTCCTATCTCGTCCACAAGTGTCGATACATTCGGCAATGTAAGTGCTAAGTCTCATGGTGTCGGCTTTTGACATGGTGGAGTACGCTCAATTCCATTGCCGTCCTCTGCAGAAGCTGATTCTTGCCAAGTGGGCCTGCCTGCCTCACCGGATCAGGTCTCAAATGATCTCCTTGTCTCCGGAGGTCCGTCTGTCACTGAGCTGGTGGCTTCAGGACCAACGATTGAGCAGGGGTCGTCCCTTCTGGATCTCCAACTGGGTCCTTCTGACGACAGATGCCAGTCTGAGAGGTTGGGGAGTGGTGTTGGAGCAACACTCCCTTCAGGGTCGGTGGACCAAGGAGGAGTCTCTCCTCCCGATAAACATTCTGGAACTGCGGGCGGTGTTCAATGCTCTGAACTTGGCCCAGCATTTAATACAGAACAGACCTGTACAGTCAAACGCCGCCACCACGGTGGCGTAAATCAATCATCAAGGCGGCACTCGAAAGCCGCATGGCAATGAGGGAAGTATCACAGATTCTTCAGTGTGCGGAACACCATCTGCCAGCCATATCGGCAGTATTCATTCCGGGGGTTCTAAACTGGGAAGCGGTCTTTCTCAGTTGTCAGGACGTGCACGCCGGAGAGTGGAGCCTCCATCCAGAAGTGTTTCAACTCCTCGTGGACAAGTGGGGACATCCAGATGTGGACCTGATGGCGTCTCGACACAATCACATGGTTCCGGTCTTCGGAGCAAGGACAAGGGATCCTCTAGCAGCGTTCATGGACGCACTGGCAATTCCATGGAACTTTCAGCTGCCATAAGTGTTCCCTCCGGTGTCACTCCTGCCCAGAGTAATAAGGAAGTTCAAGCAAGAAGGAGGAATCCTACTTCTGATCGCTCCGACGTGGCCCAGACGGCATTGGTTCTCAGACCTTCAGGGTCTCTCGATAGAGCTTCCCCTTCTACTTCCGCAGTGCCCAGATCTCCTCGTTCAGGGCCCCTGTGTATATCAGGATTTAGCCCGGTTGGCTTTGACGGTCTGGCTCTTGAAGCTTCCGTCTTGAGGGCCAAAGGTTTTTCTGAGGCGGTCATTCAAACTATGTTGAAGGCCCGGAAACCGGCTTCTGCTCGGATTTACCATAGGGTCTGGAATTCATACTTTGCTTGGTGCGCATTTAACAATCATGACGTTTACAAGTTTAGTACGGCCAAACTTTTGGCCTTTCTACAACAAGGCCTGGACTTGGGCCTTCGTCTGGCCTCCATCAAGGTTAATATTTCTGCCTTGTCGGTTTGGTTCCAGAGAAAAATTGCAACTTTACCTGATGTTCATACATTTACTCAGGGTGTGTTGCGGATTCAATCTGCTTACGTCCTGCCGGTGGCTCCTTGGGACTTGTCGGAGGTTCTGGAGGCGTTGCAAGGGTCTCCGTTTGAACCTCTTGAATCTGCAGACCTTAAGTGGCTTTCTCTTAAGGTGTTGTTTCTGCTGGCTATTGCCTCTGCCAGACGAGTGTCGGATTTGGGTGCTTTGTTCTGTAAGTCACCATATCTGATTTTTCACAGTGACCGGGTGGTTCTTAGAACACGTCCCAGGTATCTACCTAAGGTGGTGTCTTCTTTCCACCTTAATCAAGAGATTGTGGTTCCGGCCTTTGCCTCTCCTGAATGGTCTTCCAAAGAGCGGTCTTTGGATGTGGTATGGGCTCTCCGTATCTACGTGAAGAAAACTGCCTCCATTAGGAAGTCGGATTCTCTTTGTTCTGTTTGGTTTTCACAAATGTGGCTGGCCTGCTCACACGCAGACCCTAGCTAGATGGATTACAATGGTGATTGCACATGCTTATGTACAGGCTGGCCTTCCAGCTCCTGCTACCTTAAAGGCCCATTCTACTTGGTCGGTTGGACCTTCTTGGACGGCCCGCCGTGGTGCGACCCTTGAACAATTGTGCAAGGCGGCTAATGTGGTCCTCAGTGAACACGTTCATAAGGTTCTATGCCTTCGATACTTCCGCCTCCCAGGATGCTTCCTTTGGACGCCGGGTTCATGTGCCTGCTACAGTGCGTCCCCTCCCATAAGGAACTGCTTTAGGACATCCCCAATGTTATTCCCTGTGGAGCCCAGTGTACCCCGCAGCAGTAAACGAGATTTATGGTAAGAATTTACCGTTGTTAAATATCCGAAAATTGGTATTGTCGGAGGTCATTGTTCCAGTTCCACCTTATCAGTTGAACAAGGAACCTTTTTGTGGTACCGAAGCCGGATGGTTTGGTCAGACCAATTCTGAATTTGAAATAATTGAACCCTTATCTCAGGGACTTCAAATTCAAAATGGAGTCTCTGCGAGCGGTTATCTCAGGACTGACAGAGGGGGAGTTCCTGGTGTCCCTGGACATCAAGGATGCGTACCTCCACATTCCCATTTGGTCGCCGCATCAGGCTTACCTCAGGTTTGCACTGTTAGATGATCACTATCCGTTTCAGGCACTGCCATTCGGTCTCTCCACAGCACTGAGGATTTTCACCAAGGTGATGGTAGAGATGATGGCAGAGATGAGGGTGAACATAATTCCGTATCTGGACGACCTGCTGATCAAGGCATCGTCCAGGGAGAAGTTGTTAAGATCCATTGCTCTCAACGCATCTGCTCAAGGAGCACGGTTGGATCCTGAACCTTCCAAAGTCTCATCTGGAGCCGACAAGGGGGCTGTCTTTCCTGGGGATGATCCTCAACACGGAGTTGCAGGGGGTGTTTCTACCGGTGGAGAAAGCGTTGGTGATTCAAACAATGGTCCGGGATGTCTTGAAGCCGGCACAGGTATCGGTTCATCAGTGCATCCGCCTTCTGGGGAAGATGGTTGCCTTCTACAAGGTTCTGCAGTATGGAAGGTTTCATGCTTGGTCTTTTCAACTGGATCTCTTGGACCAGTGGTCGGGATATCACCTACATATGCACCAGAGGATACATCTGTCGCTGAAAGCAAGGATTTTGCTCCTCTAGTGTCTGCAACTACCTCACCTTCTGGAGGGCAGAAGGTTCAGAGTTCAGCACTAGATCCTTCTAACCACGGATGCAAGTCTAAGAGGTTGGGGAGCAGTCGCTCAAGGGGAAACCTTCCAAGGAAGGTGGTCAAGTCAGGAATCCCTTCTTCCGATAAACATCCTGGAGCTAAGAGCCGTATACAACGTCCTTCTTCAAGTGGCACACCTTCCACAGGATCGGGCTGTTCAGGTGCAGTCGGACAACATGACCACAGTGGCCTACATAAACCGACAAGGCGGAACGAAGAGCAGGGCTGCAATGTCAGAGGTGACAAGAATCCTCCTCTGGGTGGAAAGGCACGCTGTAGCGATGTCAGCAATCTTCATTCCGAGAGTAGACAACTGGGAATCGGATGTCCTCAGCAGATACGATCTCCATCCAGGAGAGTAGGGCCTCCAGCCAGAGGTGTTCGAGGAGGTAACCGGTTGGTGGGGGGTTCCTCACATAGACATGATGGCCTCCTGCCTCAACAATAAGCTGCGGAGGTACTGTTCCAGGTCGAGAGACCCACAAGCAGTGGCAGTGGACGCACTGGTAACACCGTGGATGTTCCCGTCAGTGTATGTGTTCCCTCCACTTCCTCTCATTCCAAGAGTTCTACAGCTTGTAAAAAGAACAAAGGTTCTGGCAATCCTCATTGCTCCGGACTGGCCAAGGAGGGCTTGGTACGTGGATCGACTGGATCTCCTGCTGGAAGATCCAAGGCCTCTGACTCTTCGGGAGGATCTTCTACTACAGGGGCCGTTCGCTTATCAAGACTTACCACGGCTACGTTTGACGGCATGGCGGTTGAGTGCCAGATCTTAGCTCGGAAGGGTATTCCGAGCGAGGTTATTCCTACCCTGATACAGGCTAGGAAGGGGGTAACGTCTAAACATTACCATCGAATTTGGAAAAAGTATGTGTCTTGGTGTGAGTCCAAGACGTTTCCTGCGGTGGAGTTTCAACTTGGACGTTTGCTCCTTTTCCTGCAAGCAGGTGTGGATTGGGGCCAGAGATTGGGCTCCATCAAGGTCCAGATTTCAGCCTTATCCATTGTCTTACAGAAACAATTGGCTGTCCTCCCTGAGGTTCAGACCTTTTTGAAAGGGGTTCTGCACATCCAGCCCCCTTTTGTGGCGCCAACGGCACCATGGGATCTGGATGTGGTGTTGCAGTTTCTGCAATCGGATTGGTTTGAGCCTCTACAGGAGGCTGAAATCAAGTTTCTCACATGAAAGGCGGTAACTTTGTTGGCCTTGGCTTCTGCTCGACGTGTGTCGGAATTGGGGGCTTTGTCCTGTAAAAGTCCCTATCTGGTCTTCCATGAAGATAGGGTGGAACTCTGGACTCGTCCACAATTAAGGTTGTGTCGGCTTTTCATATCAACCAACCTATTGTGGTGCCAGTGGCTACTGACTCCTCAATTGCTTCAAAGGCCTTGGATGTTGCGCGAGCTTTGAAGATTTATGTGAAGAGGACTGCTCGTCTTAGGAAATCTGACTCTGTCCTCTATGATCCCAAGAAAATTGGGTGTCCTGCTTCGAAGCAGTCGATTTCTCACTGGATCAGGTTCACCATCCAGCATGCTTATTCTACGGCAGGATTGCCGTGTCCAAAATCGGTTAAGGCCCACTCTACTCGTAAAGAGGGTTCTTCCTGGGCGGCTGCCCGGGGTGTCTCGGCCTTACAGCTTTGCCGACCAGCTACTTGGTAGGGTTCGAACACGTTTGCTAAGTTTTACAAGTTCGAAACTTTGGCCTCTGATGACCTCAAGTTTGGTCAAGCAGTTCTGCAGGAGCCTGCGCGCTCTCCCTCCCATTCTGGGAGCTTTGGTACATCCCCATGATACTAATATGGACCCCAACATCCTCTAGGACATAGGTTCTCAAAGTCGGACCTCAGGACCCCACACAGTGCATGTTTTGCAGGTAACCCAGCAGGTGCACAGGGGTATTAATTACTCACTGACATTTTAAAAGGTCCACAGGTGGAGCTAATTATTTCACTTGTGATTCTGTGAGACCTGCAAAACATGCACTGTGTGGGGTCCTGAGGACCGAGTTTGAGAACCTGTGCTCTAGGACGTAAGAGAAAATAGGATTTTAATTACCTACCGGTAAATCCTTTTCTCGTAGTCCGTAGAGGATGCTGGGTGCCTGCCCAGCACTTCTTTATCCTGCAGTGGTTTTTTGGTTCAGTACTACCTGGTTCCTAGGTAAGTTCTGTGTTCGTTTCTGTTTCAGCTGTTGCTGAGTTCTCCGGCCTGTTGGTTGGATTTGCCTTGTTGTGTGAGCCGGTATGAATCTCGCCACTATCTGTGTATTTCCTTCTCTCGAAGTATGTCGTCTCCTTGGGCACAATTTCTAGACTGAGTCTGGTAGGCGGGGCATAGAGGGAGGAGCCAGCCCACACTGTATAACTCTTAAAGTACCAATGGCTCCTGGTGGACCCGTCTATTCCCCATGGTACTAATATGGACCCCAGCATCCTCTACGGAGTACGAGAGAAGGATTCACCGGTAGGTAATTAAAATCCTACTTTTAAGCAATTTTTCCTTTGACATAGTTTACCCTTATATTGTTTTTCTGTAATGTGTTTAGGCTAAACACGCCCATCAGTGTGTGGACACTTCTATCGTGACACAACCAGGCCCCCGGCCTGATTCACCACATGGGAACTATGCTAATATGCCACAATTATTTAGAAAGTAATTACACAAAACGATATTTATGTTCATTAATTTAATTGTCATTTTTTTTCATTGACAGGAATGTAAAAAATGTACAGGTCCACTATTTTTTGGTATCTGTGCTGTATAAATATACACACATTTCATATACAAAACTATACATATTTTAGAAGAAACAAGATGTACACTGGATTGTGGAAGAGTATAAACATTGTAATTAACATTGACCTTCACACTCTGAGTCTATACAACCTGACATTTTAGACTTTTTATATGAAATGCAATTTCATTCATAAAAAAAAAAGAAAGTCACTTTTAGAAGTGTATAAGGGTGAGGGCAGGGTACACTGGATACATTTGTCTCAGGCTTTATTCTCCCCATATTTGTACATTGTAATGTATGGAAACGTTTGTGTATATGAGCTACATGTAAAGTTAGTTACATACTACAGCGATTTAGAACATATGGTCTGATTATCGAGGAATTCCACACCCTACGCAATATTGGGACCTCTTGGCTGATATCTTCTGAAAAGTCTGAACGTCTAGATAATCAAAACCGAAATTTCTGAGCGTTTATTAAAAAGTTTTATCTGGGTTGGGCCAGAACACTACACAGGCCGATATCCCGATAGCTGGCCGGATAATTGTATAGTATGTATCTAGCTTAACTCATTTACAGTAATTAGACCTAAACTTTTGATAGTTCTTTTTGCACCAGAAGCAATAATGTTAGCTCTGTCCTATAATTCTGTGATATTCCAAAATATGTTTGTTAACAGCATGTGAAATTATTTTATTGAAAGGCAAAATATGTATTTTGAAAGAAATGGGCTGGTATATTTACGGTTTTCTACAAATGCTTCGTACAGAGGCACAGAAAGGCTGCTATATGCATGGAAGGACATTTGCTCTGCGGGTATACAGTAGCTACAGAAGTTGACTTTGGAGCTGAAACAACTCATTTAGCCTAACCACTTATGAAATGTATATACTTACTTACAATGCAGATTTTGAAACAAAATCAAATAGTGGTATCACAGCAGCCAATCAGACACTTGCGTTCATAGTCTAGCTTGCATTGAAAGCCAACTGCTAGCTACAGTATGTTTCATTAAAAGCTATAACCAAGACATCCACTATTTAAGCAACATTTTTACCAGGCACATTGGCTGATACCTGCAGTCTCAAGGCTTGGATAACAGGTTACAGTATGAGGGGTGATAAAATGTAAATGGGCCTATTCCTGGCGTATTGCCTCTATCAGTGCAACAATAAGGAATGTAAAAGTAAAAAAATCCACTACGGCAAATAGCAATATAAGGGATACAATATTCCACAGGGGATCGGTCTTCGTTCGCTAAACTAGTAGATCATTTTCCTGTTGGAACAGTCATTAGTCTTATATTTTTTGGCTTTTAGGTTTCTTGTTCAATCTGTGGGCGTTTGGGACCCATGTGCAGTATTGTTGGATGTGTTTTCTATTTTTACACCAGAGCGTGAAGTGAACACGACTCCCCACTGCTGAGGTAGCATTTGTGTGGGATAAAGTAGTACCCATATTAAGACCGTCATTCCTATTGGAGTGACACTTAGGTAGTGATATGTACAGCTGCAAATAAACATTTGCTCCTGCAGATCTCTGCTCAGGTAATACAGTAGTGATAGTGGAAGGATAACATCATAAATAACTAGTGACAGAACAGAACCATTACTAGTTCATGATGAATACTGTTATGCCTGTGAAATGCCAGCCTCTAATGTGTACAGCCAATAGGTACACTTAGATCAGTGGTTCCCAAACTTTTTCAATTCCCGCACCCTAGAGTATCTGAATTGTTTTCACACACCCCCCAAGCCCAAATTTTTTGTTGAGAAATTCAAAAAATATATTAAATTAATTTTTTTTTTAGGTTTAGTGATGCAGTGAGGGGCAGGATTCGCTTCTGTTTGCCACCAGCACTGGTTTTGCATATCACATTGTCCATAAATAATTTGAATTGGCCCTGGGCCACCAACCCAGGGCACCCCTGCAAGTGACCCGGGGCACCCAGTTTAGGAACCACTGAATTAGCGCATGTGTTGTAATGGATACATAAAGAAAAACAAATGTGCAAAATATGCAATTTACAGTATGTCCTTTTCCTAGTAAGATGAGACTGTATGTACCTAATGTAGACACTAACTGGATGGGTGCCATATGGGAATTGCACTGATTTAGAGCAATACAATCTGCCTTAGTAAGAAGATGTAGATGCAGAGCCAAACAGGACACAACAAAACCATCCCAACCCTGTCTCACCCCAGCTACAGGTCACCAAGGATATAAATTCTCACTTTCATTATTACTACTTACACAAATTCCATTATTCTTCAGATTCTTTCCTCATCAATAGTAAACAATAGCTACGCCCTAGAATCATCCTTTCAGATTATGTGATATTGGGTAATACAAAAGCTGTAATAAGTTAAATGTGGTACAGAACAGTCACACTACATCAGATGTGCACGAGCTGCTGTTTAAATTATAATAATAAAAAATGTAGTTTGATGCAGCAGTCAAAAATCAGTAAGGACCTCAACAACCAATATGGTTGGAACCTGGGCAATGGAGAAGCCAGACACCTACATAATGTGTACCAGTCCTTTCTCAGTCTCAGTGGCAGAGTGGACAGGACAAATCTCTAGGGGGTGATAGAATTCTCTGCCAAGCCCTTCACGAATAGCCAGGAATGCGTTTTGTGGTAACGTATCTCTGCTCATTTTTCCTGGCAGCCCATAGAGGTGCTAAGATTCCACATTGTAATAAGCAGTAACACGTGCAGCTGTACATTGTTGTGCGCCGGGATCCCGACAGCCGGCAAACTGAAGACGACCCCATTGTGGCAGCACACTGCAGAGAATGGACTGTATGCTTGTAAAGTAGGAAAACTGCCCAGAGATTTCCTCTGCCGTCCGTTAAAAGGACTGTCACTCTTCACACCCAGAGTCCGTTTCCAAGCACAGGTAGATCCAGGCTGAACTACAAGTGGATGAATGAGCAGGTCACATTTATCACATCAGCAAAGCAACCTGCAGCCTAAAGGCAGAGAGAGGAAAGAGGCCCTGGTCTGGCTACTGGTTGTGGGTTATTTCAATGGGGTGAGATGTACTATGTCACTATATAAAGCCATAGGGTAGTTCATAATTACATTTTAGATGGATCCCATTAAGTGATTGTGTTTGCGTTACATGTGATAGTCTTACGATTTCTTCATTGTTTCCTATATATTTGACACCTTTACAGAGCTGAATGTATGTGCTGTGTAGAGTGCATTATTATGTTGCTCGAAGGAAGTGGAAGATTGCAGTTAGAGCTTTTCTGAAGGAACAAAGACCAGCAGTCCCAGTGCTCAGTGCAGAGACAGAATTAGACAGCCAGAGAGGCCGGCGCAATCTTCCTGATCACTTTGTTGAGTGCAGCAATCTTGTCCTCCAGGAGGTAGTTCTTCTTCTCGGCACTTTTCTGGCGCTGCTCTGTCACCTGCAGAGCTTTCATCAGCTGGGCGTTTTCCACATACAGGTCTTTCAGGAGCAGGTCCGATTTCATATTCTTCTCCAGCTGCAGAAAGACATGAATGTAAAGTCATCAATGTGGAAGAACTAAGATGAGAAGAACTTCCATGGCCATAACCAGTGCAGAGAGAAATTACCTCATCTGGAAAGGTCAAAGATATTAGACAGAACGTTTAACATAATTTATATGTTAGTTTGAAAAACGGTGATAAATAAAATAAGATTTTACTCACCGGTAAATCTATTTCTCGTAGTCCGTAGTGGATGCTGGGAACTCCGTAAGGACCATGGGGGATAGACGGGCTCCGCAGGAGACTGGGCACTCTAAAAGAAAGATTAGGTACTATCTGGTGTGCACTGGCTCCTCCCTCTATGCCCCTCCTTCAGACCTCAGTTAGGATACTGTGCCCGGAAGAGCTGACACAATAAGGAAGGATTTTGAATCCCGGGTAAGACTCATACCAGCCACACCAATCACACCGTATAACTCGTGATACTATACCCAGTTAACAGTATGAATATAACTGAGCCTCTCAACAGATGGCTCAACAATAACCCTTTAGTTAGGCAATAACTATATACAAGTATTGCAGACAATCCGCACTTGGGATGGGCGCCCAGCATCCACTACGGACTACGAGAAATAGATTTACCGGTGAGTAAAATCTTATTTTCTCTGACGTCCTAGTGGATGCTGGGAACTCCGTAAGGACCATGGGGATTATACCAAAGCTCCCAAACGGGCGGGAGAGTGCGGATGACTCTGCAGCACCGAATGAGAGAACTCAAGGTCCTCCTCAGCCATGGTATCAAATTTGTAGAATTTAGCAAACGTGTTTGCCCCTGACCAAGTTGCAGCTCGGCAAAGTTGTAAAGCCGAGAACCCTCGGGCAGCCGCCCAAGATGAGCCCACTTTCCTCGTGGAATGGGCTGTTACTGATTTAGGATGCGGCAATCCAGCCGCAGAATGCTCCAGCTGAATTGTGCTACAAATTCAGCGAGCAATAGTCTGCTTAGAAGCAGGAGCACCTATTTTGTTGGGTGCCTACAGGATAAAAAACAAGTCAGTTTTCCTGACTCCAGCCGTCCTGGAAATATAAATTTTTAAGGCCCTGACTACGTCCAGTAACTTGGAATCTTCCCTAGTAGCCGCAGGCACTACAATAGGTTGGTTCAAGTGAAAAGCTGATACCACCTTAGGGAGAAACTGGGGACGAGTCCTCAATTCTGCCCTATCCATATGGAAAATCAGATAAGGGCTTTTACATGACAAAGCCGCCAATTCTGACAGACGCCTGGCCGAAGCCAAGGCCAATAACATGACCACTTTCCACGTGAGATATTTCAAATTCACAGTTTTAAGTGGCTCAAACCAATGTGATTTTAAGAAACTCAACACCACGTTGAGATCCCAAGGTGCCACAGAAGGCACAAAAAAGGGGCTGAATATGTAGCACTCCCTTTACAAATGTCTGAACTCCAGGCAGTGAAGCCAGTTCTTTCTGGAAGAAAATCGACAGAGCCGAAATCTGGACCTTAATGGAACCCAAATTTAGGCCCATAGTCACTCCTGACTGTAGGAAGTGCAGAAAACGGCCCAGCTGAAATTCCTCTGTTGGGGCCTTCCTGGCCTCACACCGCGCAACATATTTTCGCCAAATACGGTGATAATGGTTTGCGGTTACTTCTTTCCTGGCTTTTATCAGCGTAGGAATGACTTCCTCCGGAATGCCCTTTTGCTTTAGGATCCGGAATTCAACCGCCATGCCGTCCAACGCAGCCGCGGTAAGTCTTGGAACAGACAGGGCCCCTGCTGTAGCAGATCCTGTCTGAGCGGTAGAGGCCATGGGTCCTCTGATATTATTTCTTGAAGTTCTGGGTACCAAGCTCTTCTTGGCCCATCCGGAACCACGAGTATCGTTCTTACTCCTCGTTTTCTTATTATTCTCAGTACCTTTGGTATGAGAGGCAGAGGAGGGAATACATAAACCGACTGGTACACCCACGGTGTCACTAGAGCGTCCACAGCTATTGCCTGAGGGTCCCTTGACCTGGCGCAATATCTAGTTTTTTGTTTAGGCGGGACGCCATCATGTCCACCTGTGGCCTTTCCCAACGGTATACCAACAGTTGGAAGACTTCTGGATGAAGTCCCCACTCTCCCGTCTGCTGAGGAAGTCTGCTTCCCAGTTGTCCACTCCCGGAATGAACACTGCTGACAGTGCTAAGACGTGATTTTCCGCCCATCGGAGAATCCTTGTGGCTTCTGCCATCGCCATCCTGCTTCTTGTGCCGCCCTGTCGGTTTACATGGGCGACTGCCGTGATGTTGTCTGATTGGATCAGTACCGGCTGGTTTTGAAGCAGAGGCTTTGCCAGACTTAGGGCATTGTAAATGGCCCTCAGCTCCAGAATATTTATGTGTAGGGACGACTCCTGACTTGACCAAAGTCCTTGGAAATTTCTTCCCTGTGTGACTGCCCCCCAGCCTCGAAGGCTGGCATCCGTGGTTACCAGGACCCAGTCCTGTATGCCGAATCTGCGGCCCTCTTGAAGATGAGCACTCTGCAGCCACCACAGTAGAGATACCCTGGTCCTTGGAGACAGGGTTATCAGCCGATGCATCTGAAGATGCGATTCCGACCACTTGTCCAAGAGGTCCCACTGAAAGGTTCTTGCATGGAACCTGCCGAATGGAATTTTGCTTCGTAAGAAGCTACCATTTTTCCCAGGACTCGTGTGCAGTGATGCACGATACCTGTTTTGGTTTCAGGAGGTCTCTGACTAGAGATGACAGCTCCTTGGCTTTCTCCTGCGGGAGAAACACTTTTTTCTGTTCTGTGTCCAGAACCATCCCCAGGAACAGCAGGCGTGTGGTAGGAACCAGCTGTGACTTTGGAATGTATAGAATTCATCCGTGCTGTTGTAGCACTTCCCGAGATAGTGCTACTCCGACCAACAACTGCTCCATGGACCTCGCCTTTATAAGGAGATCGTCCAAGTACGGGATAATTAAAAACTCCCTTTTTTCGAAGGAGTATCATCATTTCTGCCATTACCTTGGTAAAGACCCTCGGTGCCGTGGACAGTCCAAACGGCAGTGTTTGGAATTGGTAATGGCAAACCTGTACCACAAATCTGAGGTACTCCTGGTGAGGATGGTAAATGGGGACATGTAGGTAAGCATCCTTGATGTCCAGGGATACCATGTAATCCCCCTCCTCCAGGCTTGCAATAACCGCCCTGAGCGATTCCATCGTGAACTTGAATTTTTTTATGTATGTGTTCAAGGACTTCAAATTTAAAATGGGTCTCACAGAACCGTACGGTTTCGGTACCACAAACAGTGTGGAATAGTAACCCCGTCCTTGTTGAAGTAGGGGCACCTTGACTATCACCTGCTGGGAATACAGCTTGTGAATTGCCTCAAGCACAGCCTCCCTGCCTGAGGGAGTTGTCGGCAAGGCAGATTTGAGGAAACGGCGGGGGGGAGACGCCTCGAATTCCAGCCTGTACCCCTGAGATACTACTTCAGGGATCCACCTGTGAGCGAGCCCACTGATCGCTGAAATTTTTGAGGCGGCCCCCCACCGTACCTGGCTACGCCTGTGGAGCCCCCGCGTCATGCGGTGGACTCAGAGGAAGCGGGGGAAGAATTTTGATTCTGGGAACTGGCTGACTGGTGCAGCTTTTTCCCTCTTCTCTCGTCTCTGTGCAGAAAGGAAGCGCCTTTGACCCGCTTGCTTTTCTGAAGCCGAAAGGACTGTACCTGATAATACAGTGCTTTCTTAGGCTGTGAGGAAACCTGAGGTAAAAAATTTTCTTCCCAGCTGTTGCTGTGGATACGAGGTCCCAGAGACCATCCCCAAACAATTCCTCACCCTTATAAGGCTCTATGTGCCTTTTAAAGTCAGCATCACCTGTCCAGTGTCGGGTCTCTAATACCCTCCTGACAGAATGGACATTGCATTAATTCTGGATGCCAGCCGGCAAAATATCCCTCTGTGCATCCCTCATATATAAGACGACGTCTTATGTTCGCAAAATAGTATCCCTGTTTGACAGGGTTACAGACCACGCTGCAGCAGCACTATCTGCAGGTCTCAGTCTAGTACCTGAGTGTGTAAATACAGACTTCAGGATAGCCTCCTGCTTTTTATCAGCAGGTACCTTCAAAGTGGCCGTATCCTAAGACGGCAGTGCCACCTTTTTTGACAAACGTGTGAGCGCCTTATCCACCCTAGGGGATATCTCCCAGCGTAACTTATCCTCTGGCGGGAAAAGGTACGCCATCAGTAACTTTTTAGAAATTACCAGTTTCAAATCGGGGGAACCCACGCTTTTTCACACTTCATTCACTCATTTGATGGGGGAACAAAACACTGCCTGCTTTTTCTCCCCAAACATAAAACCCTTTTTTTTTTTCTTTAGTGGTACTTGGGTTAATGTCAGAAATGTGCAACACATTTTTTATTGCCGGGATCATGTAACGGCTGTTCCTAGTGGATTGTGTATATGTCTCAACCTCGTCGACACTGGAGTCAGACTCCGTGTCGACATCTGTGTCTGCCATCTGAGGGAGCGGGCGTTTTTGAGCCCCTGATGGCCTTTGAGACGCCTGGGCAGGCGCGGGCTGAGAAGCCGGCTGTCCCATAGCTGTTACGTCATCCAGCCTTTTATGTAAGGAGTTGACACTGTCGGTTAATACCTTCCACCTATCCATCCACTCTGGTGTCGGCCCACAGGGGGCGACATCCCATTTATCGGCATCTGCTCCGCCTCCACATAAGCCTCCTCATCAAACATGTCGACACAGCCGTACCGACACACCGCACACACACAGGGAATGCTCTGACTGGGGACAGGACCCCACACAGCCCTTAGGGGAGACAGAGAGAGAGTATGCCAGCACACACCAGAGCGCTATATAATGTAGGGATAAACACTATCACTGAGTGAATTTTCCCCAATAGCTGCTTGTATAAACAATATTGCGCCTAAATTTAGTGCCCCCCCTCTCTTTTTAACCCTTTGAGCCTGAAAACTACAGGGGAGAGCCTGGGGAGCTGTCTTCCAGCTACACTGTGAAGAGAAAATGGCGCCAGTGTGCCGAGGGAGATAGCTCCGCCCCTTTTTCGCTGACTTTTCTCCCGCTTTTTTATGGATTCTGGCAGGGGTAATTATCACATATATAGCCTCTGGGGCTATATATTGTGATTATTTTGCCAGCCAAGGTGTTTTTATTGCTGCTCAGGGCGCCCCCCCCCAGCGCCCTGCACCCTCAGTGACCGAAGTGTGAAGTGTGTATGAGGAGCAATGGCGCACAGCTGCAGTGCTGTGCGCTACCTTGGTGAAGACTGAAGTCTTCTGCCGCCGATTTTCCGGACCATCTTCATGCTTCTGGCTCTGTAACGGGGACGGCGGCGCGGCTCCGGGAACGAACACCAAGGACGGGTCCTGCGGTCGATCCCTCTGGAGCTAATGGTGTCCAGTAGCCTAAGAAGCCCAAGCTAGCTGCAAGCAGGTAGGTTCGCTTCTTCTCCCCTTAGTCCCTCGTTGCAGTGAGCCTGTTGCCAGCAGGTCTCACTGTAAAATAAAAAACCTAACATATACTTTCTTTCTAGGAGCTCAGGAGAGCCCCTAGTGTGCATCCAGCTCGGCCGGGCACAGAAATCTAACTGAGGTCTGGAGGAGGGGCATAGAGGGAGGAGCCAGTGCACACCAGATAGTACCTAATCTTTCTTTTAGAGTGCCCAGTCTCCTGCGGAGCCCGTCTATCCCCCATGGTCCTTACGGAGTTCCCAGCATCCACTAGGACGTCAGAGAAAATACAATAAATATAGTTGTTACAAATTAGGTACATAAATTTATTTTCTAATAATTAACAAAAAATATCATCCACCAACAGTCGAAATGGGAATGTATTTTATATGAAGTGGATATAGGTGCAATTGTGGCTAAAATTCATATAAATGTGAAATACGCTAGACTTCTCTCGCATGGGGGAGTTCAAAGTTTGGAGAGAAATAAAGTGATTAGAGAAAGTACAAACCAATCAGCTTCTAACTGTCATATTACAGACTGTGGGTTCTATCTTCTAAGCCTTGGCGAGAGAAAGTGGACAGAGCTAAAGTCCCAGCCAATCAGCTCCTAACTATCATTTTTTAAACGCAGCCTGCAACATGGTAGTTAGGACCTAAGTGGCTGGTCCTTTAGCTCTGGCCATTTTATCTCTCTCCAGAGCTTAGTACATACACCCCTGTGTTTCAAAAATGACACTTAGGAGCTGACTGATTAGTACTTTATGGCTGGGGACACATCAGAATGATATGTTCCCAGCTGAATCACCAGCCGAATGGCCGACATATCGCGCCATACCTACATACTTAAATTTGACAGCATGGCATCGTACAGGATATCTTCTGGTTGGCCGTGCAACATGACTAGATATCACGTATGACCCGCGGTAGCGCACAATCGCGTGTACACACTGTACGATCAGGCAGATATGTTGTTACGATTGGCTGGAAAACAACATATCATGCGGACAAGCTTTGATAAATCCTCCCCCCCCCCCCAATAGCCAAATAATGGGCCTAATTCAGACCTGATAGCAGCAGCAAACTTTTTCCCTAATGGGCAGAAAAATTGGCCTAATTCAGAGCTGATCGCAGCAGCAAATGTTAGCAGTTGGGCAAAACCATGTGCACTGCAGGTGGGGCAGATGTAACATGTGCAGAGAGAGTTAGATTTGGGTGGGGTGTGTTCAAACTGAAATTTAAATTGCAGTGTAAAAATAAAGCATCCAGTATTTACCCTGCACAGAAACAATATAACCCACCCAAATCTAACTCTCTCTGCACATGTTATATCTGCCCCACCTGCACTGCACACGGTTATGCCTATTAGCTAACAAATTTGCTGCTGCGATCAGGTCTGAATTAGGCCCAATGTTGGAAGACAAGTAGAAAGGCGAGCACTTTCATGGAATGTCAAGGCTCACTCAGGCATATGATCCTGAGGTGGCTTATGAGACAGACAGCAATGTAGCCCTGGGTAACATGAACTAAGCATGCAAATTATGGGATGAAAGAAATGGAAAAGGTAAATATCGAAGGTCTATGCTGTGAAATCGGGCACATCAGCTAGTATTTTTATATTCTATTTCTAAGTTGGAGTAAAACCTGGCCAGCAGGGTGTGAAGGTCATTTTACTGGACTCCAAGTCATTAATACAATATAAAGATGCTAGCAAAACCCATATATCCATGCAGGTGATTTTATAAATTTAAGATTAGAAATGATTCTATGAGGGGATGACGCTCTCTGTACACCTACAATGCAAAGTGTAGTGCTCTGCTAATAATCCACTGCCGTACATCACCACCATCATTTTTACAGTATCCGTTCAGATGGTCGACAATGTTAAGGTCGACACTCATTAGGTCGACCACTATTGGTCGACATTGACATGGACGACGTGGACAAATGGTCGACACATGAAAATGGGCGATATGAGTTTTTCACTTTTGTTTCTTTTTTGGAACTTTTTCATACTTTACGATCCATGTGGACTACGATTGGGAACAGTAACCTGTGCCGAGTGCAGCGGTAGCAGAGCGAGGCACCTTGCCCGAAGCATGGCTCGCTTCGCTCGCCATGTGAGCGGACACGGTGCACTAATTGGGGTTTCCCGTCACTTTACGCAGAAAACGACACCAAAAAAGGTATTAAAAAAACTCACGTCGACCTTTTCATGTGTTGACCATTTGACCATGTCAACGTCGACCAACAGTGGTCAACCTTAACATTGTCGACCCTTCATACCGGAACCCATTTTTACCAAGAGGTAGCCTGCTATATATTACTCTTTACTTAATGGAAACTGGTGTAACACTGCACTGAGCTGCATCCATCTGCAACGCAATATCCCGTAACAGACCGCAACAGTGTTCCATATCTTGTGTGCATGAATCACTCATATAATTGCTTATTTATAAAATACCACCAATTATGCAGCACTGTACAAGGAATTTTTGTCATCCCCGTCAGTCCCTGACTCATTACAGCTCACAGCTTCCATTCCCAACACACAGCAGCCACCTGCTGTGTGAGGACTGTGGAAGGAAACGGCCTCTTCATTGTCATTGCTCTAAAGGTCTAATTGTGATAAAGCTCAACAGAATAACCAGCCTGTAGCTGAATGTGAGTACTGTGACAACTATAACTTATTTTCATACTGGAAGACCTCCTCCCTACAGTGTACCTCCTGCTGCACTCATCTGCTCCCCGCCGTGTACCTCCCGCTGCACTCACCTGCTTCCCGCCGTGTACCTCCCGCTGCACTCACTTGCTTCCTGCAGTGTACCTCCTGCTGCACTCACTTGCTCCCTGCAGTGTACCTCCTGCTGCAGTCACCTGCTCCACACAGTGTACCTCCCGCTGCGCTCACCTGCTCCACACAGAATACCTCCCGCAGTCCTCACCTGCTCCCCGCAGTGTACCTCCTGCTGCACTCACCTGCTCCCCATAGAGTACCTCCCGCAGTCCTCACCTCCCCGCAGTGTACCTCCCGCTGCACTCACCTGCTCCCCAGTGTCCCTCCCGCTGCACTCACCTGCTCCCCAGTGTCCCTTCCGCTGCACTCACCTGCTCCCCAGTGTCCCTCCTGCTGCACTCACCTGCTCCCACAGTGTACCTCCCACTGCGCTCACCTGCTCCCCGCAGTGATCCTCCCATTGCACTCGCCTGCTCTCCATAGAGTACCTCCCGCAGCCCTCACCTGCTCCCCGCAGTGTACCTCCCGCTGCACTCACCTGCTCCCCAGTGTCCCTTCCGCTGCACTCACCTGCTCCCCAGTGTCCCTCCTGCTGCACTCACCTGCTCCCACAGTGTACCTCCCGCTGCGCTCACCTGCTCCCCGCAGTGTACCTCCCCACTGCACTCGCCTGCTCTCCATAGAGTACCTCCCGCAGTCCTCACCTGCTCCCCGCAGTGTACCTCCCGCTGCACTCACCTGCTCCCCAGTGTCCCTCCCGCTGCACTCACCTGCTCCCCAGTGTACCTCCTGCTGCACTCACCTGCTCCTTTAACTGATCCACTTTCTCCTGCAGCATCACCCGTACATTCTTCAGATTCATTTCCACATCTTGCATTCGTTCTTCCATCCTCCGCAGGAGCTTCTCATGCTCCTCCTACAATAATACTGCATGTTAAAAGTGATAGGAGACAATTAAAAGTACAACATTCACTTACGAAAATTAGCTTACATGCTCTACTTATTGGATTTGCTATTCTAACGTTTTGTCATTTTTTTGTGAGCTCCTTAAAGAGTTAAATAAAAGTAGAACATTAAATAAACTTTATATAAAAACCACCACATATATGAAAAGACAGAAAATGTATGTGTTTGTGTGGTCCAGAATATATCAGTCACTGACCTCAGTTCCTGCCCGTTACAGTTTATAATCTATATTCCATATCGCAAGCACACACACTAGGGTTCATTTTTTTTGTCAGAAGCCAATTAACTTATCTGTAACTTAACTTGTGACCTTAGAGCTGTGAGGCATTAACACTAGCCACTTTGGCAACCGTGCTGCCCACCCAGGATGTGATGTAGTAGTTAGTAAGAATAGAAGTCGGCAGAGTGAGTAATCATTAAAATGTTTTCTGTTAAAAACCAAAAAAGATAATGGACGATGAGCAGTTTCCAGACAA
Source organism: Pseudophryne corroboree (assembly GCF_028390025.1). NCBI lineage: Eukaryota > Metazoa > Chordata > Amphibia > Anura > Myobatrachidae > Pseudophryne > Pseudophryne corroboree. The sequence continues at coordinate 739,391,384 of NC_086447.1, read as the reverse complement.
GCATCCCTATTTAGGAAGAGCAGCAGACATGTTTAATGAACAAGGATGTTAATAAATAAATACATTGGCTGAAAACGGACTTGCAATCGTGCAAAAAACACATGGGATCAGGGATAAGGCCCCAATCCCATGTGTTATCGCAGCTTCGGCAGCCACTTATCGCGGATTATGCTTCAGGTGCCGACATCGGGGGGTGTGTCCATCGCATCGGGGCGAATAGGATAGCCCCCGGCGATACAATTACGGGTAATTGTATACCCCCCAATAACTTGGTTCCATGTCAGGGTTTCCCTATTGTGTAATACCAATACAGCTGCAATGTATTCCTTAATGTTAAGACCGTGCCATTGCACTATCCAATCCTGGCAATATCTGTTATAGAGACGGACAAAGCTGTTTTAAAGTCCATTTCTCCTGGTAGTCCCACCGGGACAAGAAGTGTTGCAGCACTAGTGGATGCAAACTTCACAGAATTGCAGGATGGGTCCTAGTGTGGATTCCCCATGGTCTGTTACCACTTAAGGGTTAATTCAAGTGAGAAGTTTCAGGACTGTCTAAACCATTCACTAGTCTTATTTAAAAAAAAAGGGGGGGGGGGGTTCATAAATTGTGGAATATTTGTTCAAAACAATCTTGCAATCAAGGTCCAACTCTACACCCCGATGTAATTCCCTGTGGAATCACAGTGTACCCCACTGCAGAAATATAAATCATCGGAGTCATGATATGGACAGTTCCGTACCCGTTGCATGGCCAGTTGCCGGTTGGTCTGCTCAGCATGAAACCTCAGTTTCTCATGTAGTTGTTGGACTTTCTCCTGTTCTTCAATGAGTCTGTTGTGTAAGTGAGATGCCTGCTCCTTAGGCACCGTACTGTCCATCTTCTCCTTCAGCTGCTGGACCTCTCGCACATGCTGTGATTGTACAAGCGTCAGCCTGGTATTGGCTTCTAGTAGCTGTGTAGTGAGATTAGAAATAGACAGGAATCCAAATAATACATACATCAGAGTGACATATACAGGCAATTATAACATGGGACTTAGTGGCAAATGGGAAGCTGAAAGCCAAAAGAAAGCAATGCTAGAAACCCCCAGCAAGATGTATCACAGCATAGAAATCTATAATCTACACTGTGTCAAACATGTATTATGCCTGAGCGTTCAGGATTTTTTCTGGATTCTTACTCTAGATGGTTTTGTTAGAAAATTAAACTGAAGTCCAGGGGAAGTGGGCAGGTATTATAGAGGGGAGGGGGCAGAGCCTAACTCCTGTCATTTTAGTGTCTGATCTCCCACATCATGGCAGTGAGGGATGTAGTCAGCAGACCGACGTCGGGATCCCAGCCGCCAGAATGCCAGCAGGGAGGCGAGGACTATTCCTACTCATGGGTGTTTCCGACACCCACAGAGTGGGAATAGAACCTGTGTCGAGCCACCGAGCCTGCAATGCGGCGAGCAAGGGGGCTTCATTCCACTCTCTCCCTTGCCGGCATTCTGGCAGCCGGGATCCTGGTATCGGTATGCTGACCGCCAGAATCCCGGACGCCAGTCACCCATACCCAAAGCGGCAGTGTCCCCCAGCATGGATTACAGAGAAACACTGGATTTAGGCCATTAAGCTCAATAGACCAGGGAACTCACCGAAAGTATTAACCACCCTAAGAAGAAAACCAGAAACAGAAGCAGGTCATCAGCATATAATTGCTATGGTATCTACGACAAAGCCAGCCCGCAAGCCTCGAATATCGGGAGTAGACCACGCCAGACATTTCACTGGTACAATGGCAAGGGAGAACAGAGCAGGAGAGAGGAAACAGCCCTGTTGGGTGCTAATCCCCAAACCAAACTACCATAATATAACCATCGACTGAAACCCTAGGAGCACTGGAGGAGTACAACAACCACCAAGCGGATGAACCGGGGGATCCATACCAAACTGGCCTAAAACCTCCCAAAGATCCATTCATTCTACAGAATCAAAATCCTTGGCAGCGTTGAGGGACACCACCACTGGCTCCAGCTCCGTTGTGTGATCTATCAGGAAATAAAAGTGCAGATGACAGATATTCTGCGTGGTACATTTCCTCGGGCATAAATCCAGTCTGATCAGGGTGAACTAAAGTGGTAATGACCGTGTTAAGCATGACAGCAAGTCATTTAGCTAGCATTCTGATGTCAGTGGAGAGCAGGGAGATGGTCTGTACAATTCTACCTGGAGAGGACACTTACCGGGTTTAGGGAGTACTACAACCCAGGCATCGAACATAGAGGTCGGGAGAACCCCAGCCTTGTAGAGAGCATTAAAGGTCTCTAAGAGGCGAGGGATGAAAAAGATTTTATAAACTATATATTACTATTACATCTCCACCAATCTCAGCCAGAAGCTTCATATAATATAGCCAGGTAAAGTAAACAAACCCCACGACCTGGCTGGAGAAGTGGTGACTAGGGGAACATGGATATATAGGGGTATATGCAATGCGGTCGAATTGCCGAAAATGTCGAAAAACGGGTCATTTTCAACACAAAAAACCTGTCTAATTTGATTCGACAATGCAATACAGTACTTTTTCGACAAAAAACCTGCCGTTTCATTTTCGACTTTTGGCAATTTGACTTTTTTTCAATTCGACATGTCTGCAATGTTAAAATGCGGCTTTTCGACAAAAGTATATTCAATTGAAGAATGTCGATTCGACAACAGTGCTTTTCGACAGTCATTTCGTCAATTTCATTCCGCCTCATTTTCCTGTCGTGATCTAATAAAAAATTTTAAATGCATATACCCCATAATCACTTAATAATGTTAGTGCAAAGCATACCCATTATAATGTATGAACCCATGTACTGTAATAGCGTTCATATGTTAGCACCATGGCACAGGTTTTTTGGGGGGTGTTTTATGCAGCTTGATCCATTTCAGTGCATGCAAATGTAAGTTATTACACGTAACATCCAACTATCTCTATGGGAGTTCATTATGCAAATACCCACTCTGTGTTGACAAGAGCAGTTACACCAGTATTGTGCTGTTTACAATGTAACCATTACAATATAGTAAAGTTATTTCAATGGGGTGTTTGCCATACCTGTACACAGCTCCATATAGTAGGACCTTTGCTAGTGTGATCGCCGCCCCCCCCCCCCCCCCCCTGCAAATTATAATTTGTGCCCTCTCTCGCATACTTTATAAAGGGACAGCTGTCGCCAAAGGCACACACCACAAAAAAGTGGCGCGATCGCACAAGGAAGGGGTGTGGCAACACAACAGTACCCCCAATTTAAATTACTCCACATAGTAGCACAATCTTATTCACATTATACCGCACCTAGTGTCCCTGATTCATATTACACCACAGTGGTGTCCCTTATTTACGTTATGTCACATGTCACACAGTAGTGCCTCTTAAACAGAATGCCTATAGTAGTAGTGCCCCAAACACTAATGCCCACAGAAGTAGTGCCCCTTACACATATGTCCACAAGAGGGGAGGGAGGAATGTGGAACTTACATGGAAGATCAGCGCCGGGTGGACTGATGACTGAAGAGCCACTTCACGCTACCGTCACCGCTGCCTGTCATACAGTTAGACAGGCACAGTAACAGCGGACAGCAGCAGAACAGGGAGAGCACCTCTCCAGCCTGGCTCCTCCCTGTTTTGCATGCTCTGCTGAGAAGGTTGCACCAGCCCTGATCCAAGGCATTGTTAATAGTTTTCTTAAAATATTAGATATTTAATAAGTGACCTTTGATGTTTAAACCAGAGCATCCCAGTGTCTGCCCCTTGCTGACAGCTATTGTTACAAGACACTTGCAATTGGCTGGCAGAAATGGGAGGTCCCAGGGACTTCTCTTCTCGTTTCCATCATTTAGAGGCCAGACAGTGACCGTTTTATATTTTTCTCTCTGGATTAGACCGATCAAGAGACAATATATTTACAGCTGAACTACTGTAGATCATGGAGAAGAACATTTTTAATTTTATATTTAATAGTGAACAATTACACCTAGTAGTTTTACCGTACAGTATTACATATTTAGGTTTTGTTCATGTGTAAGGGGGAATATTCTTTCTCATAATATGGAAAGAGTCATATGGCCCCAAGCGCAAACTAAATGGTAGTGCTGAAAAATAACTAGAGATTATGTCCCAGATTTATCAAGCCTTGGAGAGTGATAAAGTAGCAGCCAATCAGCTCCTAACTGCCATGTTACAGGCTATGTTTGAAAAATGACAGTTAGGAGCTGGTTGGTTGGTACTTTATCACCGTGTAATTTATCACTCTCCAAGGCTTGATAAATCTGGGCCTATATGTATTATGTATTTTATAAGCAATATCTGTTGTATACTTTTGAATATTTCTATTTTCTAATAAGAATTCCTATCTATATTTTGGGTCATACAACTATTAGGAGCAAACCAGCAACAGCTGCCATACCCACTGAACAGATATAGTCCTGATTTTACAAATAAAAAAGTGTGGCCAATTAGAAAGTAGATGTGTCCTTTATTTAAATGGACGTGTTTACAGTAAATAGACAGTATAATCCATTCTTTTCTGAATTTACTAATTGGAAATGCTGATCTAATAGTTCAGTGTGTATATAGTCAGGTAGAGTCTGTGTGGGAGATGAGTACGTGCTTAAACAAATGTGACCATTAGAATGTGAATACTGTCTGAAATGTACCTGATCCTGTGATTCCTCCAGTTCCGATCTAAGCTGATCCTCGATCCTCTTCAAACCACAGCATTCTGCCTGAGCTTGCTCCAAGTCTCTCTTCAATTCTCCTATTTGACTCACCTGGACAATTGTTACAAAAATTTAAATAATAAGAATTTACTTACCGATAATTCTATTTCTCGGAGTCCGTAGTGGATGCTGGGGTTCCTGAAAGGACCATGGGGAATAGCGGCTCCGCAGGAGACAGGGCACAAAAGTAAAGCTTTCCGATCAGGTGGTGTGCACTGGCTCCTCCCCCTATGACCCTCCTCCAAGCCAGTTAGGTACTGTGCCCGGACGAGCGTACACAATAAGGGAGGAATTTTGAATCCCGGGTAAGACTCATACCAGCCACACCAATCACACCGTACAACTTGTGATCTAAACCCAGTTAACAGTATGATAACAGCGGAGCCTCTGAAAAGATGGCTCACAACAATAATAACCCGATTTTTGTAACTATGTACAAGTATTGCAGATAATCCGCACTTGAGATGGGCGCCCAGCATCCACTACGGACTCCGAGAAATAGAATTATCGGTAAGTAAATTCTTATTTTCTCTATCGTCCTAGTGGATGCTGGGGTTCCTGAAAGGACCATGGGGATTATACCAAAGCTCCCAAACGGGCGGGAGAGTGCGGATGACTCTGCAGCACCGAATGAGAGAACTCCAGGTCCTCCTTAGCCAGGGTATCAAATTTGTAGAATTTAGCAAACGTGTTTGCCCCTGACCAAGTAGCTGCTCGGCAAAGTTGTAAAGCCGAGACCCCTCGGGCAGCCGCCCAAGATGAGCCCACCTTCCTTGTGGAATGGGCATTTACATATTTTGGCTGTGGCAGGCCTGCCACAGAATGTGCAAGCTGAATTGTATTACACATCCAACTAGCAATAGTCTGCTTAGAAGCAAGAGCACCCAGTTTGTTGGGTGCATACCGGATAACAGCAAGTCAGTTTTCCTGACTCCAGCCGTCCTGGAACACATTTTCAGGGCCCTGACAACATCCAGCAACTTGGAGTCCTCCAAGTCCCTAGTAGGTGCAAGGCACCCCAATAAGCTGGTTCAGGTGAAACACTGACACCACCTTAGGGAGAGAACTGGGGACGAGTCCGCAGCTCTGCCCTGTCCGAATGGACAAACAGATATGGGCTTTTTTGAGAAAAAACCACCAATTTGACACTCGCCTGGTCCAGGCCAGGGCCAAGAGCATGGTCACTTTTCAAGTGAGATGCTTCAAATCCACAGATTTGACTGGTTTTAAACCAATGTGATTTGAGGAATCCCAGAACTACGTTGAGATCCCTCAGTGCCACTGGAGGCACAAAAGGGGGTTGTATATGCAATACTCCCTTGACAAACTTCTGGACTTCAGGAACTGAAGCAAATTCTTTCTGGAAGAAAATCGACAGGGCCGAAATTTGAACCTTAATGGACCCCAATTTGAGGCCCATAGACACTCCTGTTTGCAGGAAATGCAGGAAACGACCGAGTTGAAATTTCTTTGTGGGGCCTTCCTGGCCTCACACCACGCCATATTTTCGCCACATGTGGTGATAATGTTGTGCGGTCACCTCCTTTCTGGCTTTGACCAGGGTAGGAATGACCTCTTCCGGAATGTCTTTTTCCCTTAGGATCCGGCTTTCCACCGCCATGCCGACAAACGCAGCTGCGGTAAGTCTTGGAACAGACATGGTACTTGCTGAAGCCAATCCGGAGCCATGAGTATAGTTCTTACTCCTCTACGTCTTATAATTCTCAGCACCTTAGGTATGAGAAGCAGAGGAGGGAACATATACACGACTGGTACACTCACGGTGTTACCAGAACGTCCACAGCTATTGCCTGAGGGTCTCTTGACCTGGCGCAATACCTGTCCCGTTTTTTGTTCAGACGGGACGCCATCATGTCCACCTTTGGTATTTCCCAACGGTTTACAATCATGTGGAAAAAACTTCCCGATGAAGTTTCCACTCTCCCGGGTGGAGGTCGTGCCTGCTGAGGAAGTCTGCTTCCCAGTTTCCATTCCCGGGATGAAACACTGCTGACAGTGCTATCACATGATTTTCCGCCCAGCGAAAAGTCCTTGCAGTTTTTGCCATTGCCCTCCTGCTTCTTGTGTCGCCCTGTCTGTTTACGTGGGCGACTGCCGTGATGTTTTTCCCACTGGATCAATACCGGCTGACCTTGAAGCAGAGGTCTTGCTAAGCTTAGAGCATTATAAATTTACCCTTAGCTCCAGTATATTTATGTGGAGAAAAGTCTCCAGACTTGATCACACTCCCTGGAAATTTTTTCCTTGTGTGACTGCTCCCCAGCCTCTCGGGCTGGGCTCCGTGGTCACCAGCATCCAATCCTGAATGCCGAATCTGCGGCCCTCTAGAAGATGAGCACTCTATAACCACCACAGGAGAGACACCCTTGTTGGATATAGGGTTATCCGCTGATGCATCTGAAGATGCGATCCGGACCATTTGTCCAGCAGATCCCACTGAAAAGTTCTTGCGTGAAATCTGTCGAATGGAATTGCTTCGTAGGAAGCCACCATTTTTACCAGGACCCTTGTGCAATGATGCACTGTTTTTAGGAGGTTCCTGACTAGCTCGGATAACTCCCTGGCTTTCTCTTCCGGGAGAAACACCTTTTTCTGGACTGTGTCCAGAATCATCCCTAGGCACAGCAGACGTGTCGTCGGGATCAGCTGCGATTTTGGAATATTTAGAATCCACCCGTGCTGTTGTAGCAGTATCCGAGATAGTGCTACTCCGACCTCCAACTGTTCCCTGGACTATGCCCTTATCAGGAGATCGTCCAAGTAAGGGATAATTAAGACGCCTTTTCTTCGAAGAAGAATCATCATTTCGGCCATTACCTTGGTAAAGACCCGGGGTGCCGTGGACAATCCAAACGGCAGCGTCTGAAACTGATAGTGACAGTTCTGCACCACGAACCTGAGGTACCCTTAGTGAGAAGGGCAAATTTGGGACATAGAGGTAAGCATCCCTGATGTCCCGGGACACTATATAGTCCCCTTCTTCCTGGTTCGTTATCACTGCTCTGAGTGACTCCATCTTGATTTGAACCTTTGTAAGTGTTCAACAAAATTTTTTAGAATAAGTCTCACCTAGCCTTCTGGCTTCAGTACCACAATATAGTGTGGAATAATACCCCTTTCTTGTAGTAGGAGGGGTAATTTAATTATCACCTGCTGGGAATACAGCTTGTGAATTTTTTCCCATACTGCCTCCTTGTCGGAGGGAGACCTTGGTAAAGCAGACTTCAGGAGCCTGCGAAGGGGAAACGTCTCGACATTCCAATCTGTACCCCTGGGATACTACTTGTAGGATCCAGGGGTCCTGTACGGTCTCAGCGCCATGCTGAGAACTTGTCAGAAGCGGTGGAACGCTTCTGTTCCTGGGAATGGGCTGCCTGCTGCAGTCTTCTTCCCTTTCCTCTATCCCTGGGCAGATATGATCTGATAGGGACGAAAGGATTGAGGCTGAAAAGACGGTGTCTTTTTCTGCAGAGATGTGACTTAGGGTAAAAACGGTGGATTTTCCAGCAGTTGCCGTGGCCACCAGGTCCGATGGACCGACCCCAAATAACTCCTTTATACGGCAATACACCTTTGTGCCGTTTGGAATCTGCATCACCTGACCACTGTCGTGTCCATAAACATCTTCTGGCAGATAAGGACATCGCACTTACTCTTGATGCCAGAGTGCAAATATCCCTCTGTGCATCTCGCATATATAGAAATGCATCCTTTAAATGCTCTATAGTCAATAAAATACTGTCCCTGTCAAGGGTATCAATATTTTTAGTCAGGGAATCCGACCAAGCCACCCCAGCTCTGCACATCCAGGCTGAGGCGATCGCTGGTCGCAGTATAACACCAGTATGTGTGTATATACTTTTTATGATATTTTCCAGCCTCCCGTCAGCTGGTCCTTGAGGACGGCCCTATCTATAGACGGTACCGCCACTTGTTTTGATAAGCGTGTGAGCGCCTTATCCCCCCTAAGGGGTGTTTTCCAACGCGCCCTAACTTCTGGCGGGAAAGGGTATACCCCCCATAATTTTCTATCGGGGGGAACCCACGCATCATCACACACTTTATTTAATTTATCTGATTCAGGAAAAACTATGGTAGTTTTTTCACATCCCACATAATACCCTCTTTTGTGGTACTTGTAGTATCAGAAATATGTAACACCTCCTTCATTGCCTTTAACGTGTGGCCCTAATAAGGAATACGTTTGTTTATTCACCGTCGACACTGGATTCAGTGTCCCTGTCTGTGTCTGTGTCGACCGACTAAAGTAAACGGGCGTTTTAAAACCCCTGACGGTGTTTTTGAGACGTCTGGACCGGTACTAATTGCTTGTCGGCCGTCTCATGTCGTCAACCGACCTTGCAGCGTGTTGACATTATCACGTAATTCCCTAAATAAGCCATCCATTCCGGTGTCGACTCCCTAGAGAGTGACATCACCATTACAGGCAATTGCTCCGCCTCCTCACCAACATCGTCCTCCTACATGTCGACACACACGTACCGACACACAGCACACACACAGGGAATGCTCTGATAGAGGACAGGACCCACTAGCCCTTTGGAGAGACAGAGGGAGAGTTTGCCAGCACACACCAAAAACGCTATAATTTTATATAGGGACAACCTTATATAAGTGTTTCTCCCTAATAGCATCTTTATATAGATATTTATATCGCCAATTAGTGCCCCCCCTCTCTGTTTAAACCCTGTTTCTGTAGTGCAGTGCAGGGGAGAGCCTGGGAGCCTTCTCTCCAGCCTTTCTGTGAGAGAAAATGGCGCTGTGTGCTGAGGAGATAGGCCCCGCCCCTTTTCCGGCGGCCTCGTCTCCCGCTCTTTAGTGAAGTTTGGCAGGGGTTAAATATCTCCATATAGCCTCTGGGGGCTATATGTGAGGTATTTTTAGCCAGTATATAGGTTTACATTTGCCTCCCAGGGCGCCCCCCCCCAGCGCCCTGCACCCTCAGTGACTGCGTGTGAAGTGTGCTGAGAGGAAAATGGCGCACAGCTGCAGTGCTGTGCGCTACCTTTAGAAGACTGCAAGGGTCTTCAGCCGCCGATTCTGGACCTCTTCTTACTTCAGCATCTGCAAGGGGGCCGGCGGCGCGGCTCCGGTGACCATCCAGGCTGTACCTGTGATCGTCCCTCTGGAGCTGATGTCCAGTAGCCAAGAAGCCAATCCATCCTGCACGCAGGTGAGTTCACTTCTTCTCCCCTCTGTCCCTCGTTGCAGTGATCCTGTTGCCAGCAGGACTCACTGTAAAATAAAAAACCTAAGCTAAACTTTCTCTAAGCAGCTCTTTAGGAGAGCCACCTAGAATTGCACCCTTCTCGGCCGGGCACAAAAATCTAACTGGCTTGGAGGAGGGTCATAGGGGGAGGAGCCAGTGCACACCACCTGATCGGAAAGCTTTACTTTTGTGCCCTGTCTCCTGCGGAGCCGCTATTCCCCATGGTCCTTTCAGGAACCCCAGCATCCACTAGGACGATAGAGAAATATAGATTTGCAATTAGCTATAAAGCATATGCAGGCTTCAGGCAAGCAGGCATTATTATTATTATGCACAAGCCATTGCAACAAAATGCTCCTGCTGGACAACAAATCTCAGACATATTACTATATAATTCTGCTGGACAACAAATCTCAGACATATTACTATATAATTCTCCAGTTCACTATACGTCTTAATAATCATAACATTGGCATGTCTGTCCTGACAAAACAGACGGGTAAGCGTGGCCTATCAGAAAGTAGGCGCATCCTTAGATGCATGTGGGTGTGACACAAACAATAAATTTAATCTGCACTAGTACCTTCATATATAGACTGCAAACATTTACATCTGAACCAATATATAGGTAGGGCAATAACCGGAGTACTATGACCACGGTAGATTGCTGGTGCTCCAAGTGCAGAACTACAAGGGTTTGCACAGACAGAAAGAGAAAAAAAGATTCTTCTTGGGACACCGTTAATTGTCAAAATATCCTAAAACCGCTTATAAATATGCAAAATACATATAAAACAAATGACAGCGAAAATATAGGGCCCCAAACATATTCTTAATCAAACCTCCTAACGGTCTGGTCTCAAATAGATTAATATCTATGCTTGAGTCCGTGTGCACATGTAAACTCCACACTGATTGATAAATCCTGGACGGTTATTACATAGGTTGATATACTCAATTATAATAAACTTTAGCTGATGTTTAGCAGCATGTTTAATCAATATCATTTTTATACAAGTGCACGTATAAACTCTACACACATTGGTCGGTCATGAACTGTCATTACACAGGTTATTGCAACCAATTTGGCATACAGTGGTTTGCATGTATGTGGGTGTAGCTAGAGAGAGAGGCTCAGTGCTGATGTGGACGGAAAATCAAGGTTCAGGGGAGTTAAAGGCAGGTATGGAAAAGCACATGCATAGCTTATAAGTTGTGACAAAATGGCAGAAGCATTTGTATTATAGCAATGTATTAGAAACCGTGATCCCATAGAGGAACATAACCTTTAGACAAAATACCAAGCAGTTCTTCAGGAGGAGACTTTAGCATATATACAGAATGTACTGAGAAGTTCTAAGCACAAGAGAAGATGTTTTGCCCATTATTGGAGTCAAACTTCCCCAGACTTGGAGTCACCACTTCAAGCCCAGTTCTTAAGTTCTTGGCCATTTATCATGTATTAAGTATGTTAAGGTGTATCTTATATAGTGTGATGTGATTTGTTGGTTCAGTTAAATCTGCCTAGTACTTGACAGAGTATAAGGGGTATCCAATTAGCCGCAATTAATTACAGCAGCTAATTGTCTCATCAGGGGCTATCCTTGTAGCCCCGATAAGCCGGCGTGAGCAGTGGCATATCAGGGATTTTTTTTCGCCTGACCCGGAAGCAGCCCCGTTTTCTACTGAAAATGCAAAGGTTTCACTGAACCTGTGTGTTTTCCGGAGATCATGTATTTTTTTAAACTTTTTTTTACAGGCGACCAAATTGTATAGCGTGTAAAAAATACGGGTGAAACATCAGGAAAAATCGCAAGAAACTGACGTTTTTCGCACCCGATGTTTCTTCACCTCTAATTGGATACCCCCTAAGAATGACTGTTTAAACAATTAGGGGTCAGTTCTACATTCTAAAACTGTACTCATACCGCATGATGAATTAATTGGATATCTAAATAAAACACCTTCATTTTGAACTTCTAACGTTATTTTGTGAAGTTGATGGATTAATTGAGATTTCCTCATCAATGCTCAGGCAGATGAGTGATATGTCTTGGGAAGATCATGGCAAGACCTATTTTCCAATTTGGTTTTAGGCAGTATGGATAGCTGTGTGGAGTTTGTATATTCTCCCACGTGTTTGTGTGGGCTTTCTCCCACAATCCAAATATATACTGGTAGGTTAATTGGCTCCAAACAAAAGTTAACATTAGTGTGTTATAGAGATGAGCGGGTTCGGTTTCTCTGAATCCGAACCCGCCAGAACTTCATGTTTTTTTTCACGGGTCCGAGCGACTCGGATCTTCCCGCCTTGCTCGGTTAACCCGAGCGCGCCCGAACGTCATCATGACGCTGTCGGATTCTCGCGAGGCTCGGATTCTATCGCGAGACTCGGATTCTATATAAGGAGCCGCGCGTCGCCGCCATTTTCACACGTGCATTGAGATTGATAGGGAGAGGACGTGGCTGGCGTCCTCTCCGTTTAGAATTAGAATAGATTAGAGAGACACTTGATTTACTAATTTTGGGGAGCATTAGGAGTACTCAGTAGTGTACAGTGCAGAGTTTTGCTGATAGTGACCAGTGACCACCACTTTTATTTATAATCCGTTCTCTGCCTGAAAAAAGCGATACACAGCACACAGTGACTCAGTCACATACCATATCTGTGTGCACTGCTCAGGCTCAGGCCAGTGTGCTGCATCATCTATTATCTATATATAATATTATATATATCTGTCTGACTGCTCAGCTCACACAGCTTATAATTGTGGGGGAGACTGGGGAGCACTACTGCAGTGCCAGTTATAGGTTATAGCAGGAGCCAGGAGTACATAATATATTATATAGTGAGTGACCACCAGACACACAGTGCAGTTTATTTAATATATCCGTTCTCTGCCTGAAAAAAGCGATACACACAGTGACTCAGTCAGTCACATACCATATCTGTGTGCACTGCTCAGGCTCAGGCCAGTGTGCTGCATCATCTATATATATTATATATCTGTCTGACTGCTCAGCTCACACAGCTTATAATTGTGGGGGAGACTGGGGAGCACTACTGCAGTGCCAGTTATAGGTTATAGCAGGAGCCAGGAGTACATAATATTATATTAAAATTAAACAGTGCACACTTTTGCTGCAGGAGTGCCACTGCCAGTGTGACTAGTGACCAGTGATCTGACCACCAGTATATAATATTAGTAGTATACTATCTCTTTATCAACCAGTCTATATTAGCAGCAGACACAGTACAGTGCGGTAGTTCACGGCTGTGGCTACCTCTGTGTCGGCACTCGGCAGCCCGTCCATAATTGTATATACCACCTAACCGTGGTTTTTTTTTCTTTCTTTATACATACATACTAGTTACGAGTATACTATCTCTTTATCAACCAGTCTATATATTAGCAGCAGACACAGTACAGTGCGGTAGTTCACGGCTGTGGCTACCTCTGTGTCGGCACTCGGCAGCCCGTCCATAATTGTATATACCACCTAACCGTGGTTTTTTTTTCATTCTTTATACATACATACTAGTTACGAGTATACTATCTCTTTATCAACCAGTCTATATATTAGCAGCAGACACAGTACAGTGCGGTAGTTCACGGCTGTGGCTACCTCTGTGTCGGCACTCGTCAGCCCGTCCATAATTGTATATACCACCTAACCGTGGTTTTTTTTTCTTTCTTTATACATACATACTAGTTACGAGTATACTATCTCTTTATCAACCAGTCTATATTAGCAGCAGACACAGTACAGTGCGGTAGTTCACGGCTGTGGCTACCTCTGTGTCGGCACTCGGCAGCCCGTCCATAATTGTATATACCACCTAACCGTGGTTTTTTTTTCTTTCTTTATACATACATACTAGTTACGAGTATACTATCTCTTTATCAACCAGTCTATATATTAGCAGCAGACACAGTACAGTGCGGTAGTTCACGGCTGTGGCTACCTCTGTGTCGGCACTCGGCAGCCCGTCCATAATTGTATATACCACCTAACCGTGGTTTTTTTTTCTTTCTTTATACATACATACTAGTTACGAGTATACTATCTCTTTATCAACCAGTCTATATATTAGCAGCAGACACAGTACAGTGCGGTAGTTCACGGCTGTGGCTACCTCTGTGTCGGCACTCGGCAGCCCGTCCATAATTGTATATACCACCTAACCGTGGTTTTTTTTTCTTTCTTTATACATACATACTAGTTACGAGTATACTATCTCTTTATCAACCAGTCTATATTAGCAGCAGACACAGTACAGTGCGGTAGTTCACGGCTGTGGCTACCTCTGTGTCGGCACTCGGCAGCCCGTCCATAATTGTATATACCACCTAACCGTGGTTTTTTTTTCTTTCTTTATACATACATACTAGTTACGAGTATACTATCTCTTTATCAACCAGTCTATATATTAGCAGCAGACACAGTACAGTGCGGTAGTTCACGGCTGTGGCTACCTCTGTGTCGGCACTCGGCAGCCCGTCCATAATTGTATATACCACCTAACCGTGGTTTTTTTTTCTTTCTTTATACATACATACTAGTTACGAGTATACTATCTCTTTATCAACCAGTCTATATATTAGCAGCAGACACAGTACAGTGCGGTAGTTCACGGCTGTGGCTACCTCTGTGTCGGCACTCGGCAGCCCGTCCATAATTGTATATACCACCTAACCGTGGTTTTTTTTTCTTTCTTTATACATACATACTAGTTACGAGTATACTATCTCTTTATCAACCAGTCTATATATTAGCAGCAGACACAGTACAGTGCGGTAGTTCACGGCTGTGGCTACCTCTGTGTCGGCACTCGGCAGCCCGTCCATAATTGTATATACCACCTAACCGTGGTTTTTTTTTCTTTCTTTATACATACATACTAGTTACGAGTATACTATCTCTTTATCAACCAGTCTATATATTAGCAGCAGACACAGTACAGTGCGGTAGTTCACGGCTGTGGTTACCTCTGTGTCGGCACTCGGCAGCCCGTCCATAATTGTATATACCACCTAACCGTGGTTTTTTTTTCTTTCTTTATACATACATACTAGTTACGAGTATACTATCTCTTTATCAACCAGTCTATATTAGCAGCAGACACAGTACAGTGCGGTAGTTCACGGCTGTGGCTACCTCTGTGTCGGCACTCGGCAGCCCGTCCATAATTGTATATACCACCTAACCGTGGTTTTTTTTTCTTTCTTTATACATACATACTAGTTACGAGTATACTATCTCTTTATCAACCAGTCTATATATTAGCAGCAGACACAGTACAGTGCGGTAGTTCACGGCTGTGGCTACCTCTGTGTCGGCACTCGGCAGCCCGTCCATAATTGTATACTAGTATCCAATCCATCCATCTCCATTGTTTACCTGAGGTGCCTTTTAGTTGTGCCTATTAAAATATGGAGAAC
Organism: Pseudophryne corroboree; assembly: GCF_028390025.1. Classification (NCBI taxonomy): domain Eukaryota; kingdom Metazoa; phylum Chordata; class Amphibia; order Anura; family Myobatrachidae; genus Pseudophryne; species Pseudophryne corroboree. The sequence continues at coordinate 739,375,938 of NC_086447.1, read as the reverse complement.
AAAAATGTTGAGGTTCCAAAATTAGGGAAAGATCAAGATCCACTTCCACCTCGTGCTGAAGCTGCTGCCACTAGTCATGGCCGAGACGATGAAATGCCAGCAACGTCGTCTGCCAAGGCCGATGCCCAATGTCATAGTACAGAGCATGTCAAATCCAAAACACCAAATATCAGTAAAAAAAGGACTCCAAAACCTAAAATAAAATTGTCGGAGGAGAAGCGTAAACTTGCCAATATGCCATTTACCACACGGAGTGGCAAGGAACGGCTGAGGCCCTGGCCTATGTTCATGGCTAGTGGTTCAGCTTCACATGAGGATGGAAGCACTCAGCCTCTCGCTAGAAAAATGAAAAGACTCAAGCTGGCAAAAGCAGCACAGCAAAGAACTGTGCATTCTTCGAAATCCCAAATCCACAAGGAGAGTCCAATTGTGTCGGTTGCGATGCCTGACCTTCCCAACACTGGACGTGAAGAGCATGCGCCTTCCACCATTTGCACGCCCCCTGCAAGTGCTGGAAGGAGCACCCGCAGTCCAGTTCCTGATAGTCAGATTGAAGATGTCAGTGTTGAAGTACACCAGGATGAGGAGGATATGGGTGTTGCTGGCGCTGGGGAGGAAATTGACCAGGAGGATTCTGATGGTGAGGTGGTTTGTTTAAGTCAGGCACCCGGGGAGACACCTGTTGTCCGTGGGAGGAATATGGCCGTTGACATGCCAGGTGAAAATACCAAAAAAATCAGCTCTTCGGTGTGGAGGTATTTCACCAGAAATGCGGACAACAGGTGTCAAGCCATGTGTTCCCTTTGTCAAGCTGTAATAAGTAGGGGTAAGGACGTTTACCACCTCGGAACATCCTCCCTTATACGTCACCTGCAGCGCATTCATAATAAGTCAGTGACAAGTTCAAAAACTTTGGGTGACAGCGGAAGCAGTCCACTGACCAGTAAATCCCTTCCTCTTGTAACCAAGCTCACGCAAACCACCCCACCAACTCCCTCAGTGTCAATTTCCTCCTTCCCCAGGAATGCCAATAGTCCTGCAGGCCATGTCACTGGCAATTCTGACGAGTCCTCTCCTGCCTGGGATTCCTCCGATGCATCCTTGCGTGTAACGCCTACTGCTGCTGGCGCTGCTGTTGTTGCCGCTGGGAGTCGATGGTCATCCCAGAGGGGAAGTCGTAAGCCCACTTGTACTACTTCCAGTAAGCAATTGACTGTTCAACAGTCCTTTGCGAGGAAGATGAAATATCACAGCAGTCATCCTACTGCAAAGCGGATAACTGAGGCCTTGGCATCCTGGGTGGTGAGAAACGTGGTTCCGGTATCCATCATTACTGCAGAGCCAACTAGAGACTTGTTGGAGGTACTGTGTCCCCGGTACCAAATACCATCTAGGTTCCATTTCTCTAGGCAGGCGATACCGAAAATGTACACAGACCTCAGAAAAAGAGTCACCAGTGTCCTAAAAAATGCAGCTGTACCCAATGTCCACTTAACCACGGACATGTGGACAAGTGGAGCAGGGCAGGGTCAGGACTATATGACTGTGACAGCCCACTGGGTAGATGTATGGACTCCCGCCGCAAGAACAGCAGCGGCGGCACCAGTAGCAGCATCTCGCAAACGCCAACTCTTTCCTAGGCAGGCTACGCTTTGTATCACCGCTTTCCAGAATACGCACACAGCTGAAAACCTCTTACGGCAACTGAGGAAGATCATCGCGGAATGGCTTACCCCAATTGGACTCTCCTGTGGATTTGTGGCATCGGACAACGCCAGCAATATTGTGTGTGCATTAAATCTGGGCCAATTCCAGTACGTCCCATGTTTTGCACATACCTTGAATTTGGTGGTGCAGAATTTTTTAAAAAACGACAGGGGCGTGCAAGAGATGCTGTCGGTGGCCAGAAGAATTGCGGGACACTTTCGGCGTACAGGCACCACGTACAGAAAACTGGAGCACCACCAAAAACTACTGAACCTGCCCTGCCATCATCTGAAGCAAGAAGTGGTAACGAGGTGGAATTCAACCCTCTATATGCTTCAGAGGTTGGAGGAGCAGCAAAAGGCCATTCAAGCCTATACAATTGAGCACGATATAGTAGGTGGAATGCACCTGTCTCAAGTGCAGTGGAGAATGATTTCAACGTTGTGCAAGGTTCTGATGCCCTTTGAACTTGCCACACGTGAAGTCAGTTCAGACACTGCCAGCCTGAGTCAGGTCATTCCCCTCATCAGGCTTTTGCAGAAGAAGCTGGAGGCATTGAAGGAGGAGCTAACACGGAGCGATTCCGCTAGGCATGTGGGACTTGTGGATGCAGCCCTTAATTCGCTTAACAAGGATTCACGGGTGGTCAATCTGTTGAAATCAGAGCACTACATTTTGGCCACCGTGCTCGATCCTAGATTTAAAGCCTACCTTGGATCTCTCTTTCCGGCAGACACAGGTCTGCTGGGGTTGAAAGACCTGCTGGTGACAAAATTGTCAAGTCAAGCGGAACGCGACCTGTCAACATCTCCTCCTTCACATTCTCCCGCAACTGGGGGTGCGAGGAAAAGGCTCAGAATTCCGAGCCCACCCGCTGGCGGTGATGCAGGGCAGTCTGGAGCGACTGCTGATGCTGACATCTGGTCCGGACTGAAGGACCTGACAACGATTACGGACATGTCGTCTACTGTCACTGCATATGATTCTCTCAACATTGATAGAATGGTGGAGGATTATATGAGTGACCGCATCCAAGTAGGCACGTCACACAGTCCGTACTTATACTGGCAGGAAAAAGAGGCAATTTGGAGGCCCTTGCACAAACCTGCTTTATTCTACCTAAGTTGCCCTCCCACAAGTGTGTACTCCGAAAGAGTGTTTAGTGCCGCCGCTCACCTTGTCAGCAATCGGCGTACGAGGTTACATCCAGAAAATGTGGAGAAGATGATGTTCATTAAAATGAATTATAATCAATTCCTCCGCGGAGACATTGACCAGCAGCAATTGCCTCCACAAAGTACACAGGGAGCTGAGATGGTGGATTCCAGTGGGGACGAATTGATAATCTGTGAGGAGGGGGATGTACACGGTGATATATCGGAGGGTGAAGATGAGGTGGACATCTTGCCTCTGTAGAGCCAGTTTGTGCAAGGAGAGATTAATTGCTTCTTTTTTGGGGGGGGTCCAAACCAACCCGTCATATCAGTCACAGTCGTGTGGCAGACCCTGTCACTGAAATGATGGGTTGGTTAAAGTGTGCATGTCCTGTTTTGTTTATACAACATAAGGGTGGGTGGGAGGGCCCAAGGACAATTCCATCTTGCACCTCTTTTTTCTTTTCTTTTTCTTTGCATCATGTGCTGATTGGGGAGGGTTTTTTGGAAGGGACATCCTGCGTGACACTGCAGTGCCACTCCTAGATGGGCCCGGTGTTTGTGTCGGCCACTAGGGTCGCTAATCTTACTCACAGTCAGGTACCTCATTGCGCCTCTTTTTTTCTTTGCGTCATGTGCTGTTTGGGGAGGGTTTTTTGGAAGGGACATCCTGCGTGACACTGCAGTGCCACTCCTAGATGGGCCCGGTGTTTGTGTCGGCCACTAGGGTCGCTAATCTTACTCACACAGCTACCTCATTGCGCCTCTTTTTTTCTTTGCGTCATGTGCTGTTTGGGGAGGGTTTTTTGGAAGGGACATCCTGCGTGACACTGCAGTGCCACTCCTAGATGGGCCCGGTGTTTGTGTCGGCCACTAGGGTCGCTTATCTTACTCACACAGCGACCTCGGTGCAAATTTTAGGACTAAAAATAATATTGTGAGGTGTGAGGTATTCAGAATAGACTGAAAATGAGTGTAAATTATGGTTTTTGAGGTTAATAATACTTTGGGATCAAAATGACCCCCAAATTCTATGATTTAAGCTGTTTTTTAGTGTTTTTGGGAAAAAACACCCGAATCCAAAACACACCCGAATCCGACAAAAAAAATTCGGTGAGGTTTTGCCAAAACGCGTTCGAACCCAAAACACGGCCGCGGAACCGAACCCAAAACCAAAACACAAAACCCGAAAAATTTCAGGCGCTCATCTCTAGTGTGTTAGTGCATATGTGCGTACATGAGCGGACTAGATGGGCCAATCGGTTCTTATCTGCCCTCAAATTCTGTTTCTATGGATAACAGTGTACATATTCAGGTTTACCTGGTCAGTGGCTTCTTGAAGTAGCTTGGTAATAGACTGACATTGGTCCTCTAGAGATTGCTTAGCTTGCCTTAATGCTGAAACTTCGTCTTGAAGCTTCGTTAGTACCAACAGCTGCAAAGGATTTATAAGAATAACATTTGTACAGTAAAGGTGTTAGTTGCAGAACAACTCTAATCCTCATTAACAATGACAAATAAGTGGAATATACTATATACTAAAACTGAACTGTGACACTACAAAATCATCATCCCAAAGAGTGGAGAATAAGAAAATATCCTGTGAGTCTTAAAGACCTATTATATTTAGCACCTGTATACACTCACCTGTCTGTTTGTTTCATCCAATCCATTTAGAAGGGCTTGGTTTTCCTGCTTGTGTTTGACCATCAGAGCTTGAATCTGTATGAGAAATACAAGGAACGCAGATACAGTATGCTGGCTGAGACAACACAACTATTTCCTTAACTTTTGCCCAACTAAAAAACAATTTGAGCCTATCCCAAACTGAGCACTTGTCATGAATGAATCTAATTATCCTGAAACACTTTCCAAGCATAAAAAATAAACACCATCATTAAAGATTAAACATTTTTTTGTAGTTGTAAAAAAGTGAAAAAAAAAAAAATATTGTGTGGAAGAGAGGCTGGCCGGTGGTAGTGTGAGGCTGGCCGGTGGTAGTGTGAGGCTGGCCGGTGGTAGTGTGAGGCTGGCCGATGGTAGTGTGAGGCTGGCCGATGGTAGTGTGCAGGGTCCACTCTATTTTTAATGGCTGGTGCTGAGTTCCTTGTTATATATTTTGCATCCTTCATCTCTCTTGCTTAGGTTAAACATGAGCCTTATTTAGAGGTCTTACGTTTATTGGTTGTATTTATATGTTTTGATGTGATTTTCTGTTTAACCCCAGGCCCTTGGGCTGTGTTGTGTATTTTACATCTGCAAAACTGTAATTTAAAAAAAATAATAATAATAAAAAAAAAGGAATGTAAAATGTACTACAGTAGTAGCATAATTTGCAAATATATGCGTAGAATTTTCCGGGGTAAATTTGATCTAACATTGTGATCATATGAGGAGATATTTCCCCACGCAGCAGACTTGATGTCAGTAATCCAAATGCACACTAAAGTGCAAAAAATAACTGAAAGCAGAGGATTGCTTACAATAGTTGGTATTGCTTTCATAGGGGTCAATTCAATTCAGTGAGAGATTGTCTTCAAATTCCTGACTTTACAAACTCCCGTGCATCACGGGAATTTGATTGTCAGGAATGTGTTTTTTAGTCGGCAATTCAATTCAGAGAGGGATATTGTAATTAGTCTGACTTAAATATGAATGTCGGGAATTTGCAATCTCCCGAGAATTCAATTGTCAGGAATGTGGAGGGGGGGGGGGGGGTTGTTTGTTTTTTAGTCTTCAATTAACTTCAGGGAGGGATATTGTAATTACCCTGACTTAAATATGCAAGTCGGGGAAAGGACAGGGAGGAGACTTATTTTCCTTCCTTTTACTCCCAGGAATGCAATGATAAGGCAAGACTTTGGAGTAGAAGCCACAACCATTTTGGTACTTACATTAAAGGAATGGTAGCAGCAGTGGAAACAGTATATTGTTCTGTGGAAGTGTGGAAAAACATTGATCATCGCTTTATAATGTGACTTAATTGTCGTTGGCACCAGTAGGGTAAGCTTGCTGGCACTGTGACAGCCAAAGGTAGGGAATCTCTAATAATCACACGTAACTGGGATTGGTTTAGGGCGGCTTGCTTGGCATCATCAATATGGAAGTGTAATGGTTGAAGATCTTGGGCAATCGACTTTAGCCATGTTTTCTTTGGCGTATCACTTACTATTTTCCATTCCTCCAGAATGTGTTACAGTATTTAGGCACTGGTATGGTATTCTTTTAGACTCCATTCTGCAGACATGTCCAAACCACTTTAAACGCTGTCTTTTAATATAGGATTCAACTGTGGGTTGGTCTTTGCATAGTTTTTGGATGTTTTAATTTCTCCGGTCCATTCGTTTTTATTGAAGTATATTTCGTAAGCACCTCATTTGGAAACATTCCAGCTTTGTTAGGTCGTTTTTAAGTATTGCCATTATTCTGAACCATAAAGTAAATTTGTTCTAACTGATATGTTGAATACCTTAATTTTTGTGGTAATGGTAATGTCCTTTTGGTCCCAGAGGCCTTTTTTTCAGAGATGCAAAGGCAGCTGTGGTACAACCTATGCGTCTCATTATGTCACTTGTAGCGGCTATCTGTTGACCGTTGATAGTTGAACCCAGGTATTTAAAGGTATCCACTAGTTCGGCGGTAGTATGCAGGGGAGGGTGTGTACAGTGAGAAGTCGTGTAGTGTGTGCATGGAGAGGGTGCAAGGTAGCTGCAGTAGTGTTTGCGGGGAGGGGTATGCAGGGTGAGAGGTAGTGTACTGTGTGTGAGGAAGGGAGTGTTGGGGAGGATGTATTCATGTGACCGGCAGTCAGGAGACGGACGATCACATGACCTCCCCCTACATCCCGCCCCCTCACTATCCCGACGGACGCCATCCCGACAAACAGGGACTATTCCCATTCGTTGATGTCCACGACACCCATATAGTGGGAATAGAAGCCGTGGCGACCGCAGGGTACCACCGAGCCCTCAGCGCGGCGAGCACAGAGGGCCCACAAGGGGCTTGCGCCCGCCAGGATTCCGCTGCCGGTATGCTGACCACCGGTCAGCCATTCCACAGCCGAGTGTTGGAATATTTCACTAACGTGGATATTTCACTATGCAAATGGGTATGTATCAAACTCCAAATGACTTCCAAAGTTACAAAACCACTGACCTGCAGTACATTTGTCCATGCATATGTGTTTGCCCTTTTCACTTTGGGAATTGCCCCTGTGCAAATGTCTTGTTTTCTCATATAGTAAATACTCAGGGGTCTCTGTCCACTAAGAGTAGGTTACTAATATGGTAGCATGAACTGCCGATCAACCGATTGTACGGCCTAGTGTACTGGGTGTGGGGAGTGGGGTGCAGGGTAGTGGCTGTAGTATAGTGTTTGTTGGGATGGGGGTGCAAGATAGTGTGTGCGGGGAGGGGGGTGCAGTGCAGGGTACTGAAGGATTATGCAGGGAAGGGAATGAAGTAGTGTATTGGGTGACAGGCTCAATCTAGCACATCACTCATTTCACCGCTGGGTGACATGTGGGGGTGGGTGGGTAAGGCTATGGTGAGGTGTAGGTAGGGACAGCCAAAAACAGTCAACACAAAACACTGTACAACTATCTTCTTCAACTCCCTGGTCTGAGTCCACCCCAGACAGATCATTTTTACAGATATACTGTGGCAGTCATTAGTAGCTCTTTCAGAGAAGACAAGGCATTAAGTTGTAGAAATATTGGTTTGCACTCAATTTGGATAACCTGAGAAAGGAGAGAATTCTGTCCTCTGATGAGTACCCTGTCTGCTAATGGACAAAGACCCTGAATGATCATCCACTGGCAAGATGTTGGGCTGGATTTCTTGTAGTTGATGATTAAAGTGCAAGACTCTAAGGCAGGCATTCCCAACCACTGTCCTCAAGGCACACTAAAGGGGGGTACTGAAGGGAGACCGCTCAGAAAACATCTCTCCCCCAGCTCAGCACAGCGCGATGTGCTGAGCGACGGGGGGCTCATTTCACACAACGGTGAAGTGAGCGTCCTGCTAGAATGAGCCAGCTTGCAGGATCAATCTAGCTCCAGCGATAGCGATGTGCGGGGCGGCCTTTCTGGGGTCTCTAACGGATGTCATTAAAGCTCAATCTGAGGAAATCCGATCGTTGTGGACTCGTGTGTTGGATTTGGACAACAGAGGTAGGAGGAACAATGTTCGGGTGAGGGGTATCCCAGAAGATGTCCCCCAGACAGGCCTCGTTGATGCCCTGATGAAAATATTCCACGCAGTTTTGGATGAAGACCCGGCCCCCGCCATAGTCTTTGACAGGGCACACCGCGCCCTCAAACCAAGAGGGCTCCCCTCTGACCGGCCCCGGGATGTTATATGTCGATTGCACTACTACGCTCAGAAAGAGGAAATTATGAGCAAAGTGCGCCGCATAGATGACCTGGACTTTAATGGTGATCCAATCTCCATCTTCCAGGATCTCTCCTGGCATACGCTTCAACAAAGAAAGATCCTCCGCAAGCGACAACTGAAATACCGATGGGGTTTCCCTTTCAGCCTACAAGTATCTGCTTCTGGGAAGATACACACCCTATTTACTCCCTCCGATCTCCCCACTTTCTGCTCCGCCCTTGGTCTCCCACCTCTGAAGATCCCGGATTGGGACTTCACTCTCCCGGATCTACACCCGCCCCAACCTGCAGGGAATGGAGCGCCATGGCAAGTTGTAACTAACTCTCAGAAGAAAGCTTCAAAACCCCTGCCCGCGTGCCAGGACTCTTCCACTACCTGAAGAAACTGTTCGTCACTGCCCTGTAATCCAGACTTCCTTGCTTTAAGCAGGAGGCTTGCACGTTCCGGCTGTGGCGCGCCGGGTGCGACACCATTTGTATGGCCCCGCACTACTACTGCTCCATTTCATCGTGTCCCCCCCGGTTTTGCCAACAGACCTGGAGTTGAGTTTTGTGACTATAATAGTAATTAATTAGATGTTGCTGCCGATTCTTACCAATGTTTGCATGGTTTTAAAATGCTTATACTAGATATAGTGCCTATGGGGGTGACTCCCTTGCCCCAGTCCCGCACACGGCCGCTGTGCCCTATGGGGAAGATGGTATATGTACTTACCTGCTCTCCCATTGCGGGTGTTTATTTGTTTATGATGTTCCTATTCTCTGTGTCTTACTCTTCTTCCTTTCTCTTTCTTCTGTATTGTTTTTTATTTTTTTTGGTGACCGGTCCGAGTCTCTTGCTATCCTGTGCTGTGACACGATGTGATGTCTGCCCCGGGTACTCTTAAATTTGCCTCAATTAACGCTAAAGGTCTTAACATCCCTGAAAAGAGGTCCCATTTATTTCGGACACTGCGATTAGATGGGGTAGATGTGGCCCTGATTCAGGAGACGCACTGTAAGATTTCTGCTCGCAGGCCCACGTTAATAAGTCATAGCTTTCCCCTCGCTTTCTACTCCAATAACCCCGAAAGTAAGTCTAAAGGGGTTGCTATACTTTTCTCTAAAGCTTTACAAGTTACTGATGTCTCTGTCCATAAATTAGTTCCTGGGAGATAGCTGGTGGTCCAATGCAATATATTTTCCCAGGCGTACACTCTCATAGCCATCTATGCTCCAAACCAGGGCCAACTGTTCTTCCTCCGGTCCCAAATCCCCCGACTAGATGCCCTTATGACAGGTATTGTTGTTTTGGGAGGTGACTTAAACTGGTCCATGGACCCCACCATTGACACGTCCCCGCCAACCCCTAAATTCTCTGCACAAAAACATAGACAGGTTAGGAAGCTCTTTCATGAACTTCAATTAGCTGACTCCTGGAGAGTCACACACCCCGCTGACAGAGATTTCTCATTCTTCTCACACCCACATCAGGTCTATTCACGACTAGACTATTTGTTTTTGAGCCATAGACACCTCCCCTTATTAGTGGACGCCTCCATTGGCTCCATTACTTGGTCGGACCATGCCCCGGTTTTCCTATCTCTCGCTGCCCCCTCCCAATCCCCTGGCCCTTGGACCTGGCGCCTTAATGAATCCCTCTTACACGATGAGTATTGCAAATCAGAACTAGACAAGGCGTTATCAGAGTACTTTGTTATTAACGATACAGGGGATCTATCCAAAATCACTGTCTGGGAGGCCCACAAATGTGTCATAAGACGTAAATTGATCCAATTGGGCTCCTTCGTGAAGAAGAATAGACTGGCCTTAATCTCCACTTTGTTACACAAAATCCATTCTCTAGAGGCCCGCCATAAATCTTCCCTGTCTCCCTCCGACTTGGCAGAGTTGTCTGAGGCCCGGACGCACCTCCGGACAACCCTCAATAATAAAACCCAAGCCTCTCTCCGTAAATGCAACAGCAAATACTATAAATGGGGAAATAAGCCAGGACGCTTGCTAGCACAGAAATTAGATCCCAGAGAATGGCCTCTTTTATTCCCTCCATGAAAAATGGTGCGGGCTCCGTATGCTTTAAGTCACCGGAGATAGCAGAGAGTTTTAAAAACTACTATACCACCTTATATAACCTAGGCGACCCTTCTCCGGCCCATGATCCCCTTTCTAATATGTTGAGATCCAGGGAATACTTAGCTAAGGTGGCGCTTCCCCAGTTGCCACTCTCCGCCCGTGACTCCCTAGAAGCCCCCTTCACCCTAACTGAAGTAGAACAGGTCATCTCCTCCACACCCGTACGTAAAAGCCCAGGCCCGGACGGTTTTACAGCCACCTATTATAAGACATTTAAGGAGACTCTAGCCCCCAGATTGTTACAGGCCTTTAACTCCGTCTCTGCAAATACACACTTCTCACGTCAGTCTCTGGAGGCTCAGATCACTGTGATTCCTAAACAGGGGAAAGACCCCTCAGTGTGTTCCAGCTACAGGCCCATTTCTTTGCTTAACGTGGATCTCAAACTCTTTGCGAAATTGATGGCTCTGAGATTGAACGAGTTTCTCCCATCACTCATTCACAGTGACCAGGTGGGCTTTGTTCCGGGCCGAGAAGCAAAGGATAATACGACAAAGATCCTTAACCTTATACATCTGGCCTCTAGCAGCGGGACATCTTCTGTCCTGCTGTCTACAGATGCCGAAAAGGCCTTCGATAGAGTCAATTGGGACTTCATGAGGGCGGTGCTGGAAAACATTGGGCTGGGTCCACAAGCTCTCCATAGAATATTATCACTCTATACGCAGCCATCGGCTAGAGTGCGGGTTAATGGGATCCTTTCTGATAATTTCTCTATAAGCAATGGAACGAGACAGGGCTGTCCCTTGTCCCCCCTGATCTTCATTCTATGTATCGAAGCCTTGGCCAGAGCTATTAGAGCGAATTACTGTATTAAGGGGCTTCAAGTAGGTAACATGGAATATAAACTTGCCCTGTTTGCGGATGGCCTGTTGACAGTTGTCACACAACCCACCCACTCACTCCCCCACCTGATGTGGGGGAGTGAGTGGGTGGGTTGTGTGACAACGACTTTAACGGTTTTGAAATCCACTTTCCCATTTATATGGAGAGATTCCCACATCACGTATCTAGGAGTACAACTTTCTAGCGACCTATCGCGACTGATGTCCCTAAACTTCCTCCCTATTCTCCAGGCCATTAGAAACGACTACTGCAGATGGCAACACCACAATCTTTCATGGCTATGCAGAATCAACGTTGTAAAAATGAACACACTACCCAAATTGCTCTATCTCCTCCAGACCTTGCCGATTCGGATCCCAGACTCCTGGTTCCAGACCATAAGATCCTTAATCCAACAATTTATTTGGCTACGTAAGAGGTCTAGAATTGGTAGAACCATTCTGACTCGCCCGCCTAAAAAAGGTGGGTTTCTACTCCCAGATATTAAAACCTATTATCACGCAATCCTCCTGAACAGGGTCTTGGACTGGACCAGGAGTCGAGAGGCGAAACAGTGGGTAGTCTTAGAGGGCCTATGTGTCCAGATGTACCCTGAAATTTTTCCTTGGCTCCCGACCTTACCCAAACTCCCGCTCCTTCACCCGACTGTCTCCCCTACGCTCTCCTTCTGGAGGGGAATAAGGCGACGACCGGCCCTTTCCTCTGTATTTAGGCCCCCTTGCTTCCTTTTTGAGCAACACAGCTTTCCCACCTGGGCTATCCCTGGGTTATTACCGAAACTGGGCGCTGGAGGGACTTTTTAGAGTAGGTCAGCTAGTTCAACCATCAGGGGTCAAGCAATTCTCAGATATTAGGACAAAATGGGAGATTCCGCAGGCTGACTTCTGGAAGTTCTTGCAGGTTCGACACTTCCTATATACGGATAATATATACCGGCAAGCATCTCGTGAGCTGACCCCATTTGAAAAGGTGTGTGTTGCGCCCCTGAACCCCGTACACACGGTGTCCACCCTGTATAGACTTCTAAGTACATTCGACTCCTTGACCCCCCCTCTTTTCACTCGAAAATGGGAAAGAGACCTGAATATCTCACTCTCAGATAGGGAGTGGGACTCTATCTTCCTTAAAGCCCATAGGAGCTCTATATGCATACAGGTCAGAGAAACACAATATAAGATTCTGATGAGATGGTACAGGCACCCTACCCTCCTCCACGCTTTTTCCCCATCTGTCTCACCTGCCTGTTGGAGATGTCATAAAGTCCTAGGCTCTTTGTTGCACATCTGGTGGACCTGTCCCCTTATTAAATCTTTTTGGGGCGATGTAATTTCCATTTCTGGTATTATTATACATGCTCCTGTCCCCTCAGACCCGGCTTTTTGGCTACTGAACCACTCCACTACCCCTCTTTCTACCTATAGGTCATCACTGTTAAGACATCTTGGCAATGCCACCCGAGCAGTAATACCCGCTCTGTGGAGGTCCTCCAGGCCTCCTACATGTTGTACCTGGTTCTCCAGACTGGACTACTACATGAACATGGAAGATATATTACTGACCGCCGGGGATAGACGGTCTGAGTTTATTGCTACGTGGTTGCCTTGGATAGAGTATAAGACCTCCGAGTCATACAAGAACTATACCTCCTCTATGATATGAACTGAGAGTGGAGCCTAGTGGCCAGGTGCCCCGGGCCTGTATGTTTGACCATGTCTGTTCAGTTCACATATCCTTCCCTCCTTTTCTTAGCATTCTCGGTGCGATCACCTCTTTCTCTGTTATGTTCTTTTTCTTGTTCTGTGTCAGTTTTCTTCTAATGTTCATTATTTCAAAATTGTTTGTGCAGACTGTGGAAACATTGACCACGTGACCACACTATGTTCACATTTCTATACGCCACTATGTTTAGCCGTTTACTGTTGACATGTTCATATGGGTGTATACGCTGTCACAAGTCTGTACTCTTTTCAATAAAAACAGATTATACAAAAAAAAAAGAATAGTTGGGGACCATAATATAAAATGTATCAAATACTTCTGTTTAAGCAGAGTTTATAATACATGACGTGTTTGAAGTAACGTGATGTTGCATGGAAAGAGACAATCATTGAGATACCTTATCTTTAAGTACTTGCACTTCTTCTTCTAGCTGTTCTTTCTTTTGTTGCCAGTCAGTCTGCTGTCGCTCCTTCTCTCTCTCCATAGCACTCAGCTGCTCCTGGAATTTCTTCATCGTTGCTGTGATCTCTTCTTTCTGCTCGGTCACTACTTGCAGCCTGCTGTCTAACTGCTGAATGGTCTCCTGGTCACCTTCGTTCTGTGCCTTTATATCAGACACCATGCATTTCTGCTGCCAGAATTCATTACGGACTTTATTATTCTGAAAATGAGCCACCACAAAATATAGGACTTTAACAAGCATCAAAACATGTTAGATGTATGAGCTTTGCTTCATATAGAGGTATGTTTGACACAATGGCCCTCATTCTGAGTTGATCGCACCAAGCAACTTTTTGCTGCTGGTGCGATCAACTAATCTCTGCCTGTGGGGGAGTGTATTTTAGCATAGTTGGGCTGCGAACGCTTGTGTAGCCCTGCTAAGATAAAAAGTTTCACTCAAAACAAGATTAGCCCTGCAGTTACTCACCCAGTGCGATGGATCCAGCGATGAAGGTCCCGGTCCTGACATCAGACATACGCCCTCCATGCGCCTGGACACGTCCGCGTTCTTCTTACCACTCCCCGAAAACAGGTGGAAACGGTGAGTATCTGCCCCAGAACGCCTCCCGCCTGTCCATCTTCTTGCGATCGCCGCTGCGATCACATTTGACGCTGGCGTCGTCGTTGCCCAGCGATGATCGTCGGAAGGCAACGACGCGCGTGCACAATGCGTCTGCCACGCATGCGCATTTCCGACCTGAAGAACCGCTGCGTGCGAACGGGTTGGAATGACCCCCAATGTCTTCTGTTCTGTAGCCATCTCCAGCCATCTGTGGCTTTCTCCGTTCCTCACATGCCGCCACGGACCCTGACATACGTATCCATGCACTCACAAACCTAGGGGGAAATGTATCAAACCTTCCAAAGAGTTGGAAAAGAGGAGACGTTGCCCATAGCAACGGATACGCTTCTAGCTAGCATTTGTTAAGTACATTCTATAAAGCAACTTCTCCATTATTTAGAAGGTTTGATTCATTCCCCCTTAATCACTGAAGAGGAGGAATCACTGTCTCCCACAGGCCCATAACATAATAAGAAGATAATGAATGCTTAGCTCCTGATACCCCATGGTGACTAGTCAGGTAAGCAGACTGGCTGTCCCGCACCATAAGAGACACGCTGTCACGATAAAGATTTTTACAATAAAAAACTGCTCTGACTTCTGCATTGTCCGTTCTTAAAGCTATATTCCCTAAATTATACAACCTCTGATACTAGCAGGGCCCCTACATAATATAAGGGAACAATGTAAACCTGCTGACCCGAGATGCAGTATTATGTCTGCAGAAAGTTAAACAATAGGATATTCATTTTAACAGTAAGATCAAATGCAACCAGCCAACCAAGATATAGTAATACTTGGAATGTATACAAAATTAGGAAAGCTGAATAAAATCAGAATATTCTTATGTAAATTATGAAACTCACCAATGATAAGGTGTTTGCAGTGCAGATGGAGTGATCGCTGACATAATACAAATTACTATTGTTGAAAGCTCTCCTATGATTTACTGGGGAGGAACATGTGATGCTGTAATGCCTGTTCTGTTACCTTGTGTGTCAGGAACGCAGCCAGGTCAGGGATAAAACAGCAGCCTCTGTTATACCACTTACTGAAGTGAAGAGGCGCTAGTGATTAACTCATTAGTGCTGGGCTGATTGACTCCTTGGGATTGGTCTCAGGTGGGGTTGTAAGGCTGTCAGCAGTATTTGCTCACTGCCTGTCACCACATTTACCCGCCATCTTGTTATTTACTGACCCTGCTTGTCTTCACTCTTCTGCTCATCACGCGCCTCTTTCTGCAAAGTTACTGCTCTTCTTGTCGGACGCCTTCCTTCTACCTCAAACTATACTTGCTAACATTTCTGATTGTTTCCTGCCTGCAATGACATCCACTTGTGACCTTACTATTCTGTCAGCTCTTTACTCCAAACTTGAATCAGTATGGCCATACAGTATAGTCAGGTACAGTTTTCTCACCACCTCAAGAGACCTGGTACACTCAGCTGATTATTGCTAATGCTACAGCCTACAATTTTTCAGTAGCTTCTATGTAAATTTATACTACATTGTGCATAAGTACTGGTGAGCACGCTGCTATGGGTGAAGACCAGATGCGAGCCCTACTATTGGTACCAGAAAGCTGGAGGTATTTGTTACATTATGATGACGACAGAAAGAGACCATTATAAAAGGGGGTTTCTAAAATAAATAGGACTTTTCTCCCCACAAAATAATCCATTAAAATAACGAGATGGTTTATATAGCATTTCAATAACTTAGATTTACCTCCTGTTTTGATATTTGCAGCTCAGTTTCCAGCTGTTCTCTCTCTTGATGCCACCCAGCCTGGTCCTGCCGCCTCTCTGCCTCCAGGCTTTGGAGTTGTCCCTGTAGTTGCTCTATAGAAGTTACTGCTTCATGCCTTTCTTCAGCCAACTCCTTCAGCCTGACATTCAGCTCCTGCAGTCTCTCATAATTCCCGTCTTTCTCAGCGGTTAGGTCTGATATGGTTCTGGTCAGCTGGAGGCTCTGTGCATTCAGCTGGCATAACTCATCCCAGGATTTCTCATTCTGAACCAGGAGTGTAAGAATGTACAGATTAAGTACACAAATGTATGTATATTATGCATGTCTCCCCTCCACCCTGCCACCTCTTCTCTGTGTTCCCACTGCTTCTCTTTCCTATACCTCCTCCTTGCGCCTAATAGCAGTCCAGGTGGGTCCGCTTCCCTCCTCCCAGCCCATGTTGGTTACATCTGAGCTTATTTCTACTTAATTACCGCTCTACTTTTCTTTCATGACTCCACTTTACCTCTTGTTTGGACAACCGCAGTTCCTGCCCCAGTTGCTGTCGCTCCCTTTGCCAGTCTGACTGTTGCTGAAGCTTCTCATTATTCAGGTCATTAATAGTTTCCTGCAGTTTCACCAGAGCATTGCTTGCTTCGTCTTTTTGCTCTGTGAGCTCTTCCAGTTTGCTGTTTAATTGCTGTATTGTTTCTTTGTGCTGTGTATTTAGCCTGGACAACTCACCCTGGCATTCATGGTGCTGTACGAGGAACATTTGGAGTTTCAAATCACAATATATATTTGGTTATATTCCTCATAACATCAATGAAAGTGAAAGTTCTCCTCTTATTCATGATTCTAATTGTTATTTGCACATATTACTGGTAATGCAATAACTGGGCATAGGTCTGCCCCAACAACTGCCGCACTTTATTCAAACCATGCTGGAGACTGCAGTGTGCCAGCTCACATGTGGTCACAGGGGGGCAAAAAGGCTCTACCAGCCTTATTCAGCTCACCTGTAATAAATTATATATTGTTTGGGGGCATAATAAAATAAGAATTTACTTACCGATAATTCTATTTCTCATAGTCCGTAGTGGATGCTGGGGACTCCGAAAGGACCATGGGGAATAGCGGCTCCGCAGGAGACTGGGCACAAAGTAAAAGCTTTAGGACTAGCTGGTGTGCACTGGCTCCTCCCCCTATGACCCTCTTCCAAGTCTCAGTTAGGATACTGTGCCCGGACGAGCGTACACAATAAGGAAGGATTTTGAATCCCGGGTAAGACTCATACCAGCCACACCAATCACACCGTACAACTTGTGATCTGAACCCAGTTAACAGCATGATAACAGAAGGAGCCTCTGAAAAGATGGCTCACAACAACAATAACCCGATTTTTGTAACAATAACTATGTACAAGTAATGCAGACAATCCGCACTTGGGATGGGCGCCCAGCATCCACTACGGACTATGAGAAATAGAATTATCGGTAAGTAAATTCTTATTTTCTCTAACGTCCTAGTGGATGCTGGGGACTCCGAAAGGACCATGGGGATTATACCAAAGCTCCCAAACGGGCGGGAGAGTGCGGATGACTCTGCAGCACCGAATGAGAGAACTCCAGGTCCTCCTCAGCCAGGGTATCAAATTTGTAGAATTTAGCAAACGTGTTTGCCCCTGACCAAGTAGCTGCTCGGCAAAGTTGTAAAGCCGAGACCCCTCGGGCAGCCGCCCAAGATGAGCCCACTTTCCGTGTGGAATGGGCTTTTACAGATTTTGGCTGTGGCAGGCCTGCCACAGAATGTGCAAGCTGAATTGTACTACAAATCCAACGAGCAATCGTCTGCTTAGAAGCAGGAGCACCCAGCTTGTTGGGTGCATACAGGATAAACAGCGAATCAGATTTTCTGACTCCAGCCGTCCTGGAAACATATATTTTCAGGGCCCTGACTACGTCCAGCAACTTGGAATCCTCCAAGTCCCTAGTAGCCGCAGGCACCACAATAGGCTGGTTTAAGTGAAATGCTGAAACCACCTTAGGAAGAAATTGAGGACGAGTCCTCAATTCTGCCCTATCCGTATGAAAAATTAGGTAAGGGCTTTTATAGGATAAAGCCGCCAATTCTGAGACACGCCTGGCTGAAGCCAGGGCTAACAGCATTACCACTTTCCATGTGAGATATTTTAAGTCCACAGTGGTGAGTGGTTCAAACCAATGTGATTTTAGGAATCCCAAAACTACATTGAGATCCCAAGGTGCCACTGGAGGCACAAAAGGAGGCTGTATATGCAGTACTCCCTTGACAAACGTCTGAACTTCAGGAACAGAAGCCAGTTCTTTTTGGAAGAATATTGACAGGGCCGAAATTTGAACCTTAATGGACCCTAATTTGAGGCCCATAGACAGTCCTGTTTGCAGGAAATGCAGGAAACGACCCAGTTGAAATTCCTCTGTAGGGGCCTTCCTGGCCTCGCACCACGCAACATATTTACGCCAAATACGGTGATAATGTTGTATGGTTACATCCTTCCTGGCTTTGATCAGGGTAGGGATGACTTCATCCGGAATGCCTTTTTCCTTCAGGATCCGGCGTTCAACCGCCATGCCGTCAAACGCAGCCGCGGTAAGTCTTGGAACAGACATGGTCCCTGCTGGAGCAGGTCCTTTCTTAGAGGTAGAGGCCACGGGTCTTCCGTGAGCATCTCTTGAATTTCCGGGTACCAAGTCCTTCTTGGCCAATCCGGAGCCACGAGTATAGTCTTTACTCCTCTCCTTCTTATGATTCTCAGTACTTTTGGTATGAGAGGAAGAGGAGGGAACACATACACTGACTGGTACACCCACGGTGTTACCAGAGCGTCCACAGCTATTGCCTGAGGGTCCCTTGACCTGGCGCAATATCTGTCCAGTTTTTTGTTGAGGCGGGACGCCATCATGTCCACCTTTGGTTTTTCCCAACGGTTCACAATCATGTGGAAGACTTCTGGGTGAAGTCCCCACTCCCCCGGGTGAAGATCGTGTCTGCTGAGGAAGTCTGCTTCCCAGTTGTCCACTCCCGGAATGAACACTGCTGACAGTGCTATCACATGATTCTCCGACCAGCGAAGAATCCTTGCAACTTCCATCATTGCTCTCCTGCGTCTTGTGCCGCCCTGTCTGTTTACGTGGGCGACTGCCGTGATGTTGTCCGACTGGATCAACACCGGCTGACCCTGAAGCAGAGGTCTTGCCTGACTTAGAGCATTGTAAATGGCCCTTAGTTCCAGGATATTTATGTGAAGTGATGTCTCCAGGCTTGACCACAAGCCCTGGAAGTTTCTTCCCTGTGTGACTGCTCCCCAGCCTCGCAGGCTGGCATCCGTGGTCACCAGAACCCAGTCCTGAATGCCGAATCTGCGGCCCTCTAGAAGATGAGCACTCTGCAACCACCACAGGAGAGACACCCTTGTCCTTGGAGACAGGGTTATCCGCTGATGCATTTGAAGATGCGATCCGGACCATTTGTCCAGCAGATCCCACTGAAAAGTTCTTGCGTGGAATCTGCCGAATGGAATCGCTTCGTAAGAAGCCACCATCTTTCCCAGGACCCTTGTGCATTGATGTACTGACACTTGGCCTGGTCTTAGGAGGTTCCTGACTAGGTCGGATAACTCCTTGGCTTTCTCCTCCGTGAGAAACACCTTTTTCTGTACTGTGTCCAGAATCATCCCTAGGAACAGCAGACGTGTCGTCGGAATCAGCTGCGATTTTGGAATATTTAGAATCCATCCGTGCTGTCGTAGTACTACTTGAGATAGTGCTACTCCGACCTCTAACTGTTCTCTGGACCTTGCCCTTATCAGGAGATCGTCCAAGTAAGGGATAATTAAGACGCCTTTTCTTCGAAGAAGAATCATCATTTCGGCCATTACCTTGGTAAAGACCCGGGGTGCCGTGGACAATCCAAACGGCAGCGTCTGAAACTGATAGTGACAGTTCTGTACCACAAACCTGAGGTACCCTTGGTGAGAAGGGCAAATTGGGACATGGCGGTAAGCATCCTTGATGTCCAGAGACACCATATAGTCCCCTTCTTCCAGGTTCGCTATCACTGCTCTGAGTGACTCCATCTTGAACTTGAACCTTTTTATGTAAGTGTTCAAGGATTTCAGATTTAAAATGGGTCTCACCGAGCCGTCCGGCTTCGGTACCACAAACAGCGTGGAATAATACCCCTTTCCCTGTTGTAGGAGGGGTACCTTGATTATCACCTGCTGGGAATACAGCTTGTGAATGGCTTCCAATACCGCCTCCCTGTCGGGGGGAGACGTTGGTAAAGCAGACTTCAGGAACCGGCGAGGGGGAGACGTCTCGAATTCCAATTTGTACCCCTGAGATACTCTGTAGAAAAGGGGAGTGATCCCTACAAAGAAATAGGGATCAAAGAAAAAGCCTCTTTTTGGGGGCACTCTTTCAAAATTTATTTAATGTTTATTGTTTAAAATTTACATTTTATTTCAACAATTAAAAAAGAATATGTGTAGAGAAGGGCAAAAAAATATACCTATTGGTATAACCCTAATAAACAGTCAACTCAAATTCAATGATATAATCCTCCAAACTAACAATAATTCTCAAGAGAAAAGTAATTTGTAGCAACCTCTGTGTACAGAAATGTGTTTTAGAGTGCAGGTGGTAATCCCTGCACTCTTGACACAGGATGCAATTTTATTTAAATCTTATTGGAGGTAATTAGTAAATCAAATGCTGGGTGAAAATTTCTAAGCAAAGTAATAATGTGTTTAGGTAGGCAAAAACAACCAAATCTATAAAATACTTATTAATATCTTAATAAAATGTACCACAATGTTATTATTATTATAAAGCAGGTGCCAGAAGTAACAAATCCCACAACAGAAAATTGCAACTGTTTGATAAGTTGCAATAGAGGAATTTGTAGCTGGCAATCAACAGATAGAATAAACAGTATCAATTTTTCAACTCTTGCAGGTAATGATCAAAGTGACTACATCTACCTGAACAAGTGTAATAACTTAAGAAAAAAGTGAAGAAAAAGGTATCCATGCCGTTAACCCGCTAACCTCTGCTGCCTTCCCATGTGTGGAAATTATCACAGTGAATGGGAGGTGAGAGAGCCAGCGGCCGGAATGTATATGAAGGAAGATAGTGGCGTTACTTGCTGTTGCCGGAAAACAGGGAGGGGTTATCCTGATAGCATATTGTCATTGCAGAAAAAAACCCTCTCCCGTCCCGCAATGAGTGCGCGCCGAAAATACCTTTTGAAGATAAGATCCTGCTGTGAAACGCTGTCCTAGCTTGGACGCGTCTCCAAGGTTGTGCCTACGAGTCCGGGTCCGTGAGCTGTGCACGGGTTACCCGGAGGGACGTGATGATGACGTCAATAGTGCTGGAAGCGACGTACGTTTCACCCTAGCCGGGCTTGTTCACACTGAATCGTATTGTGGTTACTGATGTCCTTAACCTATATACTGGCCCTAGCCAATCATAATTAGGGCTGCATAATTAGAAGTATAATTGGAGACCAGATTGTTGCACAAAATGTATGAACAGAGTCTAATTAGTATGTATACCCAAGAACGGAATTATTCCAATATGCAAATTAAATTAAATTGTAACAATGAAATGAATAAATTCGAGAGTAATACAAAAATGTGAAAAAATAATAGTAGTAATAATAATAATATGAAAAAATAATAAAACATTAAAAGAAGGGGTGAGAATATTTATTTATATAAAGAATATATACATTTAACGCTCATACATTTTGTGCAACAATCTGGTCTCCAATTATACTTCTAATTATGCAGCCCTAATTATGATTGGCTAGGGCCAGTATATAGGTTAAGGACATCAGTAACCACAATACGATTCAGTGTGAACAAGCCCGGCTAGGGTGAAACGTACGTCGCTTCCAGCACTATTGACGTCATCATCACGTCCTTCCGGGTAACCCGTGCACAGCTCACGGACCCGGACTCGTAGGCACAACCTTGGAGACGCGTCCAAGCTAGGACAGCGTTTCACAGCAGGATCTTATCTTCAAAAGGTATTTTCGGCGCGCACTCATTGCGGGACGGGAGAGGGTTTTTTTCTGCAATGACAATATGTTATCAGGATAACCCCTCCCTGTTTTCCGGCAACAGCAAGTAACGCCACTATCTTTCTTCATATACATTCCGGCCGCTGGCTCTCTCACCTCCCATTCACTGTGATAATTTCCACACATGGGAAGGCAGCAGAGGTTAGCGGGTTAACGGCATGGATACCTTTTTCTTCACTTTTTTCTTCAGTTATTACACTTGTTCAGGTAGATGTAGTCACTTTGATCATTACCTGCAAGAGTTGAAAAATTGATACTGTTTATTCTATCTGTTGATTGCCAGCTACAAATTCCTCTATTGCAACTTATCAAACAGTTGCAATTTTCTGTTGTGGGATTTGTTACTTCTGGCACCTGCTTTATAATAATAACAACATTGTGGTACATTTTATTAAGATATTAATAAGTATTTTATAGATTTGGTTGTTTTTGCCTACCTAAACACATTATTACTTTGCTTAGAAATTTTCACCCAGCATTTGATTTACTAATTACCTCCAATAAGATTTAAATAAAATTGCATCCTGTGTCAAGAGTGCAGGGATTACCACCTGCACTCTAAAACACATTTCTGTACACAGAGGTTGCTACAAATTACTTTTCTCTTGAGAATTAGTGTTAGTTTGGAGGATTATATCATTGAATTTGAGTTGACTGTTTATTAGGGTTATACCAATAGGTATATTTTTTTGCCCTTCTCTACACATATTCTTTTTTAATTGTTGAAATAAAATGTAAATTTTAAACAATAAACATTAAATAAATTTTGAAAGAGTGCCCCCAAAAAGAGGCTTTTTCTTTGATCCCTATTTCTTTGTAGGGATCACTCCCCTTTTCTACAGACTATATTAATACCTCTGGGGTTGCACCGCCAACACATTCAGATATATAAAAAATTATTTCTCGATTTTCTGATACTGTTGGTTAAATATGTTCAAATAAAATTGATAGTAGCGGTGCAGGCAAACACAACCTTTTTTCTACCCCTGAGATACTACCTGCAGGATCCAGGGGTCCACTTGCGAGTGAGCCCACTGCGCGCTGAAATTCTTGAGATGGGCCCCCACCGTGCCTGAGTCCGCTTGTAAGGCCCCAGCGTCATGCTGAGGACTTGGCAGAAGCGGGGGAGGGCTTCTGTTCGTGGGAAGAGGCTGTCTGCTGCAGTCTTTTTCCCCTTCCTCTGCCCCGGGGCAGATATGAGTGGCCTTTTGCCCGCTTGCCCTTATGGGGACGAAAGGACTGAGCCTGAAAAGACGGTATCTTTTTCTGCTGCGAGGTGACTTGGGGTAAAAAGGTGGATTTTCCAGCCGTTGCCGTGGCCACCAGGTCCGATAGACCGACCCCAAATAACTCCTCCCCTTTATACGGCAATACTTCCATATGCCTATGGAATCCGCATCCCCTGACCACTGTCGCGTCCATAATCCTCTTCTGGCAGAAATGGACATCGCACTTACTCTTGATGCCAGAGTGCAAATATCCCTCTGTGCATCTCGCGTATATAGAAATGCATCCTTTAAATGCTCTATAGTCAATAATATATTGTCCCTGTCCAGGGTATCAATATTTTCAGTCAGGGAATCCGACCAAGCCACCCCAGCACTGCACATCCAGGCTGAGGCGATTGCTGGTCGCAGTATAATACCAGTATGTGTGTATATACTTTTAAGGATATTTTCCAGCTTCCTATCAGCTGGTTCCTTGACGGCGGCCGTATCAGGAGACGGTAACGCCACTTGTTTTGATAAGCGTGTGAGCGCCTTATCTACGCTAGGGGGTGTTTCCCAACGCGCCCTAACCTCTGGCGGGAAAGGGTATAATGCCAATAATTTTTTCGAAATTAGCAGTTTTTTATCGGGGGAAACCCACGCTTCATCACACACCTCATTTAATTCATCTGATTCAGGAAAAACTACGGGTAGTTTTTTCACACCCCACATAATACCCTTTTTTGTGGTACTTGTAGTATCAGAAATGTTCAAAACCTCCTTCATTGCCGTGATCATGTAACGTGTGGCCCTACTGGAAAATACGTTTGTTTCCTCACCGTCGACACTGGAGTCAGTGTCCGTGTCAGTGTCTGTATCGACCTGAGGTAACGGGCGTTTTATAGCCCCTGATGGTGTTTGAGACGCCTGTACAGGTATTAACTGATTTGCCGGCTGTCTCATGTCATCAACAGTCTTTTGTAAAGTGCCGACACCATCACGTAATTCTTTCCATAAGACCATCCAGTCAGGTGTCGACTCCCTAGGGGGTGACATCACTAACACAGGCAATTGCTCCGCCTCCACACCATTTTCCTCCTCATACATGTCGACACAGCGTACCGACACACAGCACACACACAGGGAATGCTCTGATAGAGGACAGGACCCCACTAGCCCTTTGGGGAGACAGAGGGAGAGTTTGCCAGCACACACCAGAGCGCTATATATATACAGGGATAACCTTATATAAGTGTTTTTCCCTAATATAGCTGCTGTATATATTAATATGCCAATTTAGTGCCCCCCCTCTCTTGTTTTACCCTGTTTCTGTAGTGTAGGACTGCAGGGGAGAGTCAGGGAGCCTTCCTCCAACGGAGCTGTGAGGAAAAAATGGCGATTGTGTGCTGAGGAGATAGGCTCCGCCCCTTTTTCGGCTGCCTTTCTCCCGCTTTTTTGTGGAAAACTGGCAGGGGTTAAATACATCCATATAGCCCAGGAGCTATATGTGATGTATTTTTAGCCATTTAAGGTATTTTCATTGCGTCCCAGGGCGCCCCCCCGCAGCGCCCTGCACCCTCAGTGACCGGAGTGTGAAGTGTGCTGAGAGCTATGGCGCACAGCTGCGGTGCTGTGCGCTACCTTATTGAAGACAGGACGTCTTCTGCCGCCGATTTTCCGGACCTCTTCACTCTTCTGGCTCTGTAAGGGGGCCGGCGGCGCGGCTCCGGGACCCATCCATGGCTGGGCCTGTGATCGTCCCTCTGGAGCTAATGTCCAGTAGCCTAAGTAGCCCAATCCACTCTGCACGCAGGTGAGTTCGCTTCTTCTCCCCTTAGTCCCTCGATGCAGTGAGCCTGTTGCCAGCAGGTCTCACTGAAAATAAAAAAACCTATTTAAACTTTTACTCTAAGCAGCTCAGGAGAGCCACCTAGATTGCACCCTTCTCGTTCGGGCACAAAATCTAACTGAGGCTTGGAGGAGGGTCATAGGGGGAGGAGCCAGTGCACACCAGCTAGTCCTAAAGCTTTTACTTTGTGCCCAGTCTCCTGCGGAGCCGCTATTCCCCATGGTCCTTTCGGAGTCCCCAGCATCCACTAGGACGTTAGAGAAAATGTACAATGTAAACCACAGGGTGGCTAAACAAATATAAACACTACACAAAGACAAATACATAAAAAACATCAACTACATAATTTCCCTACTTATCTTCAGAACTATGCTCCTGATTCAGAGATGGACGCAGTGCTGAGAGCAGCTATGTTTTTGGACACAGCTGCTGTAAAAACATATGTAAACGCATCAGGAGGCGTCTTAAGTAAATAGACGCCTCCCGCATGCTTGTGTTATCCACTGCTATGTCACAAGATGCAGCATTGGTTCACTTGCATGAAAATTGGCCATCTGAGTAACCGTTAGGCTATGCAGGATGGCCTGGGCTGTTCACACTGTTGGAACCAGGAAGTCTGCAACCAGAGACACAGACCCTGGTCCCACCACTGCCAGAAAATGGGACACAACAACCCCATCTTTGGGAATGCAGCCCAGCTTCTAGCAACTCTGAGCACTGACAGTCTGTCAATCAGGCTGCGGAATGAGGGAACTGCATGCAACTACACAGAACCCATTCTGCACATGCGCAGAACACGTCATGTGCCAATGCTCCATCATCAGTGATGTATGTAAAAAATCAGGCTTACATACATCACCATCATGGTACATTCTCATCCTCTTGGCCAATCCACACCCCTTCTTTAAAATCACAGAAATTCCCCAGCAAATGAGATTTACATTCTATATGATAGCAGAAATGCAGAGATCTCACTTACATATGTTTGCAAAGATATGATTAAGCTGAGATCTCTGCATTTCTACTATTATATTGGATGTCAATCTCATTTACTGGTATCTTATAGTGTGCTGGGGGATTTCGGTTTGTTTTTTCTTCTCTAGATTAGCCCCTCCCTTTCAAGCACCTGTAATTGACTAATAAATTGATTTGTCACTTTAGAGTTCAGTATGATTTGTTCACCTTCAAAACATTGACAATCATAGTGTCGACAGGTACTCTGTGTAGACGTGTTCAATGTGTTAACATGTGCAACGTTGTCTTTGACTTAAAGTCAACATGTTTAATGTTGACACCTATTTCTAACCCTAACCATCATGACCCCAGGGGTACAAGGCCTATGCATCATATAATACATAAGGACAAGATATGACACTGTCAGAATGTATTCCCCATAGAATGTATTGTTCTTTTTATGCATTTATGAGCATCCAATCAAAAGAAATGAAAAAAAATTACGTCAAAAAGTAGTTATGGTAGACTTACCAACTCTCTTTCTGCGAGGTACATTGGGTTCCACAGGGAAAACATTGGGATGTAGAGTGGCTCTTGATCCAGAGGCACCAAGAGGCTAAAGCTTTAGCTGTCCCAGGATGCATTGGGGTATTCTCTATAACCCCGCCTCCAGCCACTGAGAGCTCAGTTCGTTAACCAGTCCAATGCAGGACCAGGCAAGAGAGAAGGCAGATGTTAGTCACATAGAACCACATTCTCACGACAGGAGAAGGTACCAGCGGCTAATGCCATACAACCCAAAGAAGCTAGGTGCGTCAGGGTGGGCGCCCTGTAGAAACCAATGTACCTCGCAGAAAGAGAGTTAACAATGGTAAGTCTACAATAACTCTCCTTTTCTGCAGCAGGTTATATTGGTTTAGACAGGGAAACGTGGGGATGTCCTAAATCAGGGATGTCCTAAAGCAGTTCCTCATGGGCGGGGACGCGCCTTAGCGGATGTGAGAATCCGGCGTCCAAAGGAAGCATCCTGGGAGGCGAAGGTATCAAAAGGCATAGAACCTAAGAAACGTGTTCACTGAGGACCACGTAGCCGCCTTGCACAATTGTTCTGCGGACGCGCCACGGCAGGCCGCCCAAGAAGGTCCAACAGACCAAGTAGAATGGGCTTTAATAGCAGCAGGAGCTGGGAGTCCAGCCTGCATATAAGCTTGTGCAATCACCAATCTAATCCATCTGGCCAAGGTTTGCTTATTCGCAGGCCAGCCACATTTGTGGAAACCAAACAGGACAAAAATGGTATCTGACCTCCTGATAGAAGCAGTCCTCTCCACATATATACGAAAATCCCTTACCACATCCAAAGAACGTTCTTTGGGAGACAAGTCCAAAGAGATAAAGGCCGGAACCACAATCTCTTGGTTAAAGTGAAATGACGACACCACCTTTGGCAAATAACCTGGTCAAGTTCGCAGAACTGCCCGGTGATGGTGAAATATCAGAAAGGGTGGACGACAGGACAAGACGCCTAAGTCCGACACCAGTCTTGCAAAGGCAATAGCCAACAAAAACAGGACCTTGGCCATGAGCCATTTAAGGTCCACCGATTCAAGATTTTCAAATGGAGACTCTTGCAGGGCATTCAGTACAACAGACATATTCCATGGAGCCACAGGAGGGACATAGGGAGGCTGAATCCGTAGGACACCCTGAGTGAAGGTATGAACGACAGGTATAGACGCAATTTTTCTCTGAAACCACACCAACAAGGCAGATATGTGAATCTTGAAGGAGGCCAGACGAAGGCCTAAGTCCAAGCCTCTTGGCAGAAAAGCCAGAATTCTAGAAGTTCTGATTCTATAGACATCATAATTCTTATCAGCACACCAAGTGAAGTAAGAATTCCTGACCCTGTATTATATCCGGGCAGAGGCCAGTTTACAGACCTTCAACATAGTTTGAAGAACCGCCTCGGAAAATCCTTTGGCCCTCAGGAGTGATGTTTCAAGAGCCATGCCGTCAAAGCCAGCTTGGCCAGGTCTGGGTAGAGACAAGGGCCCTGTATGATGAGGTCTGGTCGCTGAGGAAGTAGAAGGGGATGCCCTGTCGACAGACCCTGCAAGTCTGAGAACCAATGCCGTCTGGGCCACACTGGAGCGACTAGAAGTAGCATTCCTCCTTGTTTGAACTTCCGTAGAACCCTGGGCAGGAGTGACACTGGAGGGAACACATAGGGCAGCCGAAAGTTCCAAGGAACCGCCAATGCTTTCACTAACGCTGCTTGAGGATCCCTGGTCTGAGATCCGAAGACTGGAACCTTGTAATTGTGTCGAGACGCCATGAGGTCTACGTCAGGTCCACGATAGGCCCCATCTGTCCACTAGGAGTCAAAAGACTTCTGGATGAAGACTCCACTCTCCGGCGTGCCCGTCCTGGCGACAGAGAAAGTCCGCTTCCCAGTTTATGACGCCTGGAATGAACACTGCAGATATGGTTGGCAGATGGCGTTCCGTCCAACAAAGACTTTTTGACACTTCCATCATTGCCATGCGACTTCGAGTGCCGCCTTGGTTTATGTATGCCACCATTGTGGCGTTGTCCGACCGTATTTCAACAGGCCTGTTCCGTACCAGAGGCAGGGCAAGAGCACTGTCCTCAGCTCTCAAATGTTTAATCGGGAGGAGTGATTCCTCTTTGGTCCAACGACCCTGAAAAGAGTGATGCTCCAACACCGCTACCCATCCCCTCAGACTGGCATCCGTTGTCAGTAGGACCCAGTTGGGGATCTATGAGGGATGGCCACTGCTCAATTGCTAGTCATGGAGCCACCAGGTCAGCGATAGACGAACCTCAGGAGTTAAAGAGATCATGCGAGATCTGATCCGATGACCTTCCCACTTGGAAAGGATTAACTGTTGTAGAGGGCGGGAATGAAATTGAGTGTACTCTACCATGTCGAAGGCCAACACCATCAGGCCAAGTACTTGCATCGCCAAGTGTATCGACACTCTGGGGTGACAAATGAAGAGTCTTATCCTGTCCTGAAGCTTCAGTACCTTGTCTGGAGACAAGGTCCGGAAGCTTGAGGACCTTGTCTAGAGACAGGAATAGTCTTTGACTGTGTGTGTGTCCAGGAGTGCCCCCAGGTGCACCATGCTCTGAGCTGGGACCAACAAGGATTTCTTCCAATTGATTAGCCACCCATGGGCTTGTAGGAAGATGACCGTCAGTTGCAGATGATTGAAGAGGACTTTGTGGGAATTCGCCAGAATCAGTAGGTCATCCAGGTGCGGCAGGACTCTGATTCCCTGGCGACGGAGATTTGCCATCATCACGGCCATGACCTTGGTGAAGATCCAAGGAGCCGCAGCCAGTCCAAATGGCAGAGCCTGGAATTGGTAGTGAGAGTTGCTAAAAGCAAACCGCAGGAGCTGCTGATGCGACATGGCAATAGGAATATGAATATACATCCTTGAATATCCAGGGATACCATATAGTCTCCAGGTTCCATAGCCAGCACAATTGAGCGCAGCGTTTCCATACGAAACCTGGACACACTCACAAATTTGTTCAGAGATTTGAGGTTGAGTATAGACCGGAAGGACCCATTGGGTTTCGAGACCAGAAACCGGGTCGAGTAGTAACCTGTGCCTCTCTGGGTCAGAGGTACCGGCACAACCACTTCTGTACTCAGGAGAGAACTCATAACCATTTGTAGAGCTTTGCATCACGGCTCTGGGAGAGCCGTGGTGCAAAACTCGCGAGGGGGACGTCTCTTGAAGGAGACAGTGTACCTGTGAGAGACAACTTCCAGTACCCATGCGTCTAAAGTAGTCTTTAACTAGACTTGGCCGAACTGTAGAAGTCGGCCTTCCACCCTGGGGTCCCCCAGGGGCAGGCCCACCCCATCATGCATCAGGCTTGTCATGTTTTGAAGCAGGCTGACGGGCTGCCCAGGATTGTTTTGCCTTGGGCTTAGTGGTTTTGGGAGCATTAAATGGTCATGGGTATGCCTGACCTTTTGCTTTCCCTTGAGTCCAAAAGAAAGGAAAAGTGGTACCTTTTGCTTTCTGTGCAGAAGGATTAGTGGTTGGGAGAAAAGCAGTTTTAGCGGCTGACAATTCAGACACCATATTATTTAGGTCTTCCCCAAACAAAATGTTCCCAGTGAAGGAGAGTACCTCCAAGGTCTTTTTTGGAGTCTAGGTTCACTTTCCATGACCTCAACCACAGTATGCGGCGAGCCAGGACAGACGTGGTCGATGCCTTGGCTGCAAACACACCCACCTCAGAGGACGCCTCCTGAATGTAATAGGCAGTGGTGGTAATGTGAGACAGGTATTGTCTGGCATTGTCAGATATATCCTCGGGCAGCTCTTCCTCGAATGCCTGAACCCACGGTTCAATACCTTTTGCAGACCAGGAGGCAGCTATAGTGGGTCTATGAATAGCCCTTACAAGGGAGTATATAGATTTCAGGCAACCCTCCACACGCTTATCTGTCGGTTCCCTCAGCGAGGTGACAGTGGTGAAAGGCAGAGTGGACGACACTACATGGCGGGTGACGTGAGAATCCACCGGCGGTGGAGTCTCACATTTGTTACACAACTCTGCAGGGAGAAGTTAGTGAGCCAAGGCCCATTTAGGCAAATTTAATTTCTTCCCTGGATTAGACCAGGGTTCTCGCCTGATGTCCACTAGATGGTCAGAATGGAGTAATACAGTTTTAACAACCTTCTGCTGGTTAAACTTATCAGTTTTCTTTGCCACAGTAGTAGTATCCTCATCATCAGAAATTTGTAGGATCTGCTTAAGAGCAACCACTAAAGGCAGGGACATCAATTTGCAAGGGAGAATTCTCATCAGTAACACAGGCTTCAGTGTCGGATAGGACCGTATGCTCCCCTTCCTCTTCAGATGAGATATCAGAGAGGTTTGTGGATTGTGAGGAGGAATCAGGCCGCTTAGAGGACCCAGGGACATGGGAGTGATCTGGGGTAGCTTTCTGTCTAACCAGAGACTGATTTAATTGCTGCAGTTGGTCAGACAAGTTCTCCGCCCAAGGCAGGTTAACCATAGGGACAATTTGTGGTGGTAGTGGCACTGGTGGTCCCATAGGGGGCCCTAAGAGTTCCACCAGAGTACCCAGTAGGTTGGTGAACGCAGCCCAGGGTGTCTCCTGAGTAGGCGCAGGAGCTGCGGACTGACTGGGAGGTGTATGACAGTAAGTACACAGACCATCAAACAATACTTCCCATTCTCGTAAATACTTGGCAGCATGCTCTGCATGATTCAGGAGCTACCACTGATTTACTGCCCTTTCTGTTAGACATTATGAGACAAATGCAACAACAGGGCTACTTAGTACGATGGTACTGCGAATAAAAACCTGGTATTACGAACTGTTAAACAGCAGAATATATGCATGTGATAAATACTGTGAATTACTATATCATGAGACCCAGACGCACCTATAGGTACACTCTTTCTCAACTAATTGCTCAGCACTGTGTACATGCGGCTTTACAAGGGAGACCTTGCCCTGTAGCTATGCTCAGAAGATGGCGCCCAGCGTCTCAGTCAGGGAGTGAGGGAGAGTGAGGCAGCTCCAGGGCAGGAAATCTGTGAGGAGATGGCGCCCTGGGCCAGGGGAGGGGCTACAGGTCAAGCGCCGGCTCCCCTATGCTGGACTTCCACCCCGGGTACTTAGAGGCTTATTAATTGGGGTGTTAGTACATCTGACCTGTACTCTGATGCCCCGATGGTCTAGTAGGGTCCCGGCCCAGTGACCAGGTTCATGACAGTGCCGCGACCCGTCTCCCTAAGTCGCGGATGGAACGCGATTTAAAGCCGGGTCCCGCCTGGGGGACCCTCTTACCTTCTCCCCGTAGCAGCTACGAGAACCAGGAGAGCGGTCTGCGACTGTGTGCCTAAGCCGTGACTTCTTCGCCGCAAGTACCCGGGAACCCGATGCCGCTTGGGAGGTGATGATGGAGCTGCAGCGCTGAATTGTCACACTGACATACAGCGCTGACAGTTCAGAGAAGAAATCTTCTTTCAGAAAAGCTTTTTTCAGGGCTGCCCAGTGCAACCCTCCTGTTAGGTGACCAACTGCTGCAGACACAAACTAGAAAACAGAGCTCTCCGTGCCTGGAGGCGGGGTTATAGGGGAGGTCCCAATGCATCCTGGGACAGCTAAAGCTTTAGCATGTTGGTGCCTCTGCATCAAGATCCACTCTACACCCAGATGTTTTCCCTGTGGAAACCAATGTAACTTGCTGCATAAACAAAGTTTTTCTAATTGAAGAACAAATAGGCATTCCTCACCTGCTGGCTTAGCTCTTCCAATTTACTGTGTGTCACATCAGCTTCTTTCTTTAATTCCTCCACCTGACCTCTATATAGAATTATAAACAAAGGGAAAGATGTTGTCACTATTTGCAGGAATGAAATGCGAACGGAGCAGAGAGAAGTGACAATCTGATTTGGTTTGTGATTATTTTTATTATTTGTAATGTTGGTAACTGTCTAACAAACACAGAATACAGTAAGAAAACGAGTGTATAAAAAAAAACAAAAAAAAAAAACGAGTTTAATGGTAAGAACTTACCTTTGTTAAAACTCTTTCTGCGAGGTACACTGGCAGGGCCGGCTCCAGGCATGTTCCACTGGAGCGGCCGCACGGGGCGCCAGCCCATAGGGGGCGCTGTGTGGCCACCACAATTGTGACAGGTGCTGACGACAGGCGGCCAGAGGCAGCGCCAGAGCCACAATAAGAACGTGTGCGCTGCGCTGCCTGAAATATCCCTCCCCTGCCCTGTCAAAGTTGGCTTCACTGGGACTAATCACGCAGCTGTCGCCCGCTGCCACAAATGAGGCCAGCCAGCCGGCAGCCTCACTGGAACTGTGTGCTTCCTGGTCCTTCCCCCGGTCCCAGCCAGCAATGACATGCTGTGAGGAGGCCTCTCCTTCCCCTCTGACACAGTGAGACCCCGCTGCCTTCCATTGGTCCTTCCTGACCGAGTCCCATTGCCTGGCCCTACCCTGTGCTGCAGCTGCACAGTCAGAGCTGGTGAGTGGTGTTAGGGTATATAAAAGCAATCTGGGGGTGGGGTAGTGACTTATTAATGTTATGGAGGTGTATAAATGTTATCAGTGTGGGAAGGGGGTGGGCATATAAATGTTATCTAGGTGGTGTATTAATATGTATTATTGTGGGAGGGTGGGGGTGTATAGATTTGTAGCTATGTGGTGTATTATAGTGTATTAATGTAGGTCCGGCTCCAGGCATGTTCGTATAGAGCAGCCACGCGGGGCGCCACCCTTAATGGGCACCGCACGCTGGCGCCGCCATATTCGTGCTTGGAGCCAGCCTGCAGTGTCCCGGCCCCGGCATAAACTCTTGTGTGCGCTCTATGCGGCTCGCTGTGCGGCGCCGGCATCTGACGTCAGACGCCGGCGCCGCACAGCGTGCACACAAGAGTTTTGACGAGTCCGCCCACGCCCTCAACAGCACTCCCCCTCCCGGCTCCCAGCACCGCAGGTATTGGGCATTTATGGATCGGGCACTGGGGGCATTTATGTATTAGGGCGGGCAGGGCACTGTGGGGTCATATCTGGACCTGTGGGGTCATTTCTGCACTGTGGGGATATTTATGTATCTGGCACTGTAGGGGCATTTATGTATCTGGAACGGTGGGGACATATCTGGCACGGTGTGGCCATTAATGTATCTGGCACTGCTGGGGGGCATGTCACGTGTTGCTGGCACTGCCGGGGGGCATGTCACGTGTTGCTGGCACTGCTGGGGGGCATGTCACGTGTAGCTGGCACTGCTGGGGGGCATGTCATGTGTAGCTGGCACTACTGGGGAGCATGTCATGTAGTGTTCCCGCTAGGCATCTGTGGCTAGGCAATGTGTCTCAGTGCTCTACCTGGCGCAATGTGTCTCAGTGCTCTACCTGGTGCAATGTGTCTCAGTGCTCTACCTGGCGCAATGTGTCTCAGTGCTCTACCTGGCGCAATGTGTCTCAGTGCAGTACCTGGCGCAATGTGTCTCTGTGCTCTACCTGGCGCAAAGTGTCTCAGTGCTCTACCTGGCGCAAAGTGTCTCAGTGCTCTGCCTGGCGCAAAGTGTCTCAGTGCTCTGCCTGGCGCAAAGTGTCTCAGTGCTCTGCCTGGCGCAAAGTCTATAACGTGCTCTACCTGGTGCAATGTGTCTCTGTGCTCTACCTGGCGCAAAGTGTCTCAGTGCTCTACCTGGCGCAAAGTGTCTCAGTGCTCTGCCTGGCGCAAAGTGTCTCAGTGCTCTGCCTTGCGCAAAGTGTCTCAGTGCTCTGCCTGGCGCAAAGTCTATAACGTGCTCTGCCTGGCGCAAAGTGTCTCTGTGCTCTACCTGGCGCAATGTGTCTCTGTGCTCTGCCTGGCGCAAAGTGTCTCAGTGCTCTGCCTGGCGCAAAGTGTCTCAGTGCTCTGCCTGGCGCAAAGTGTCTCAGTGCTCTGCCTGGCGCAAAGTGTCTAACGTGCTCTGCCTGGCGCAAAGTGTCTAACGTGCTCTGCCTGGCGCAAAGTGTCTAACGTGCTCTGCCTGGCGCAAAGTGTCTAACGTGCTCTGCCTGGCGCAAAGTGTCTAATGTGCTCTGCCTGGCGCAAAGTGTCTAATGTGCTCTGCCTGGCGCAAAGTGTCTAACGTGTTCTGCCTGGCGCAATGTGTCTAACGTGTTCTGCCTGGCGCAATCTGTCTAACGTGCTCTGCCTGGCGCAAAGTGTCTAACGTGCTCTGCCTGGCGCAAAGTGTCTAACGTGCTCTGCCTGGCGCAAAGTGTCTAGGAGGTTCTACCTGGTGCAATGTGTATTAGCTGCACTACTGTGTGGTGTAATGCAAATTGCCACAATTATGTGTCCACGCACCTTCCCCACGAAGCAACGCCCCTAAATTTTTTCAGCGTGCCTTCGGCGCGCACTGTCCATGCTTTCGCATGTAGGTATGGGAGCACCAAGCATTACAGTATGTACATCATTTTGCCCTCCTAATTTAAAAATGTGCCCTCCCTGTGATCAGCACCCTGCTCTAAAAAATAAACACTATCATGTGTAGCTGGCACTGCTGGGGGGGCATATTGTGTGTAGCTGGCACTGCTGGGGGGCATGTCATGTGTAGCTGGTACTGCTGCGGAGCATGTCATGTATAGCTGGCACTGCTGCGGGGCATGTCATGTGTAGCTGGCACTGCTGGGGGGCATATCATGTCTATCTGGCACTGCACATTATGTGTATCTGACACTATACTGGAGACATTGTGTATAAGGAACACTACTGTGGCTGTTATGTGTAAGGCTGCTAATTGTGTGCGTAGAGGGGGTGTGAAAATATATTTATTTATAGTTTGATAATATGACGTTACGAGACCACGCCCACTTTTCCAGAGGTCACGCCCACTTTTCCAGGTGCGCGCGCATAGGGATTATTTATTTTTTGGGGTGGGGGGGGGGGGGGGGGCGCTTTTGAATTTTCTCGCTCAGGGTGCTAGTAGGCCTGGAGCCGGCCCTGTACACTGGGCTCCACAAGGATAGACATAGGGGTGTAGAGTAGGATCTTGATCCGAGGCACCAACAGGCTGAAAAGCTTTGACTGTTCCCAGAATGCATAGCGCCGCCTCCTCTATAACCCCGCCTCCCTGCACAGGAGCTCAGTTTTTAGTTAACCAGCCCAATGCAGTAGCAGGAAAAGAGATGACAACAGTTATACCCCTTTTACACTCGCAGAAAAATCCCGGGATATTGCACGTGAACGCGCATCATCCCGGGATTCTTCTCAGTGTAAATGGGTACAGGGACAATTTCCCGGGACGAGCATCCCGGGATTTCATCCCAGGTCAAAAGCAGGGTTGAACCCGGGACCGTCCCGGGAAGCTGGGTAGTGTGAAAGGGCCCGTCCCGGGATTCACTACCCGGGACTGTTAAAAGGCCTCCGATTGGAGCTTTCATGGGCTCAGAAAAGATGATGTCATCATTCAGAGCCCTGGGGAGCGTCCTTGATGCGTGTGAGGAAGGCAGCATGGCGACCTGGACAGACCAGGAGGTGAGAGAGTTGCTGAGCATTAGGGGAGAGGAGGAAATTATGAGGCAGATCACAGGCACAGTCAAAGATGCAGTCATTTATAAAAACATCTCCAAGATGCTGCAAGCCAGGGGAATCATCCGCACCCAGCAGCAAGTGTTAAACAAAATGAAAACTCTTAAAAAGCATTTCCTTAAGGTGCATGACAACAACAGGAAAAAGAGCGGTGTTGGCCGTATCGACTGGCAGTACTATGACATGTGCGCCAATATCTTTGGAAACACAGCTATATGCAGTCCGGTGAGTCTGTCTTCCAGTTCACAGTACACTGCTACAGAAGGCACTCCAGAAGAGACACAGACAAGCAGTGACGTCTGTCCATCATCACCGTTGTTAATTGACGACACACCTGAGGACAGCGACACATCATCCCAGCCGTCCATAAACACATCCAGAAACGACGACAGCATAACTGCAACCATTGAAGACGTCGTGGATGCTCAGACCAGTGACAGTGGGACTGTACAAAGTGCCGTCACCCCAACTTTACAGAAAAACAGTAAGTACATGTTTAGAAATTAACACTCATAGCACAAATCCACAATTGTTAATCATCCGGTTATGTGCGTAGTATGAGTGGCCAGTGTGGCGGCAGCGTGGCGAGCGCTAATGAGCCCCTTGCAGGATCACTGCGCTCAACACGCTGCTGGCACACTTTGCATTTTCTGCCCCCACGCAGGGGGGCTTTGCATTTTTAAAAAAAGTTCAATGTTGCAGAGTAGCTAGTGTATAGGTGGATTAATGCCACAAACACATGTTTGCTAACGCTGCTATTTTTATATACGCTCATTTTGTATTTCTTCTCTTCACAGTTTACACCGTACCGCCTAGAAGGAAGAAATTGAACAGAGCGGAGCAAGTGGCTAAAGCCATGTCAAATGTCCTTGTCGACCAACTCCGAGAGATGGACGCTACAATGTCCGCACAGGAGGATGCAAGGCTCGACAGGTTTCTAGAGGCAGAACGCCAAATGCATGATGCATTCCTTTCCCAAGTCATGACAATGCAGGAACGCATGAGTAGAGAGCAGTATGACCGCCACAGGGAATTGCACCAAATGAACATGGCGTTCTATGAGCGTATGACCAATACCTCAAGAGCACCAAACCAACACCACAACTCACAATACCCCCCTGAGCAGGGTTTTTCATCATTTAATCCTGGTCCATACTATGCCCCAAATACTGCACCATCTAGTGCGCCAAGCCCAGAGTTTACTGTATTGCGCAATTTGCCGTGAAACACAGTGAATTGCTTTTTTTGGTTGTTATTTGTTGTTAAATAACCACAGTGTGGTCATTGTTTATGCACAACTGTTTGTGCCTTCCTTCATTTTTTTCTATGTTCTGTTTTGTATAGTGTCTACATTAAAGCACTTTTTATTTATTTTTTACACAGTGATAATATACTGCAGGGACACTGTGGTTTATGGTGTTGTATCTACAAACCTACCAGTGTTTTTTTTTTTTTTATGCCAATAAAAACTTGTTTGCAAATCTAGGCATAACATTCCCATTTGTGCGTAAAGTAGACCATGTTTACAGTGTTTTCTACATTGTTTATGCATATATACACAGTTGCTGGCAATGTGTTTTTTTTGGAAAAACATAAATAATGAACCCAAAGATCAAAGGTGGAATACAAAATAAAAACATTTTCATTCACCAAACATGTTGTGCTGATTCTTAAACACTATTGTACCAGTGCTGCAAGGTTGGACGTAATAGTGTGGCGTATTTGTTCTGCAGCGGAGTTTGAGGCAGTCCCAAACAAAGCACCTTCCACATGTGGGTTTATAACCTCAGGGTCCTGCACAGTCCACTCAGGAAGGAATAGCTCATTTTGCAGTTCACAGATGTTGTGCAGTATACAGCACGCAGCTACTACATTAGGCATATTCATAAGGTCCACATCATTGCGCTTCATCAAACAACGCCATCTTCCTTTTAACCTGCCAAAGGCGTTCTCAACCACCATCCTTGCTGAACTCAGGGTGTGAGTATAGGTTTGTTGCTCTGGGGTTAACTGGACCTGTTGGGTGTAGCCTTTCATAATCCAGGGGCGTAAAGGGTATGCAGCATCCCCGATGATGTGGACAGGGATCTCCACCCCATTCACAATCTTTGCACACTCTTTGGGGTACAGCCAGCCTCCCTGCTTCTCCTCTACGATGTTGTACAGGTCAGAATTGGCAAGAACTCGGGAGTCATGAGATCGGCCTGGCCAGCCAATAAACACATCTAGGAAACTAAAGAACAGTAAAATTTAAAACAATTAGAATGTAAAACTCACACATGCAACTCATCCCACCACCCCAAAAATAAACACTTACCAATATTTGTGGTCCACAACAGCCTGTAATATGATGGAGTGCCAGCCCTTCCTATTAAAATAGTCAGCATGGTTGTCACGTGGGGCAATAATGGGGATGTGTGTCCCATCAATCGCTCCTCCACACTGCGGATAGCCTCGCTTCACAAATCCAATGATGGTATCCTGTAAGCGCTGTCCTTGTGGTAGAGATATGAAGCGCTTGTATAAGGTAGATACAATTGCTTTAGTCACCTGGTGGACTATGACACAGCAGGTGGAGATTGCAACACCGAACAAGCATGAGACTGAGCGGTACTCTCCTGGGGTAGCATACCACCACAATGCAATAGCTAATCTCCTGCGTGCCTCGATGGGTCTCCTAAGCCTGGTGGTCTGCATGTCAAGTGCTGGGGTAAGTAATTCCAGGATGTAGTTAAAGGTTGCACGAGACACACGGAAGTTAGCCATCCACTCCTCATCCTGGTAAGCTTCCACGGTCCTCATAAAGGCTTCTCCGTGCCGGCGATCTCTGGACCAAAATGAGCGGTTAGGGCCCATACTCACGCTCAGTATGATACTCATCCTGGATGATATGAAGGCTCTCCTCCTGCGCAAATATTGGCGGCGACTAGCAGCCCTATCCAGCATAAATTGCGCCCTTCTCCTCCTCATAAAATATATGTGCAGTATACTGCACAGTGTGATAAGC
Source organism: Pseudophryne corroboree (assembly GCF_028390025.1). Classification (NCBI taxonomy): domain Eukaryota; kingdom Metazoa; phylum Chordata; class Amphibia; order Anura; family Myobatrachidae; genus Pseudophryne; species Pseudophryne corroboree. Next base: position 739,336,918 of record NC_086447.1, on the reverse strand, counting down.
TGCATCATGCTGTCAGTGGCTGTATGAAACATCTGCAAAGCAGAAAGAATCATGAGCTCAGGCATACACACTGGTACTCCGTCGGCCATGACTGCAGCGATGGTGTGAGCAGGCACCACCCCTCCCTTTGTTGACTAGTGTGACCTCATCAATGTGAGCCAGAAAAGGCCATTTCTAATGACACACATGTGCATTTGCAGGGATATCCCGGGATCAGTGTAAATGGGGCTGTCCCGGGTCGATCCCAGGTCTTAGTGCAGTGTGAAAGGGGTCAGTCCCGGGAAGGCATCCCGGGACGCATCCCGGGAAGCATCCCGGGAGTGACCCGGGAGTGCGAGTGTAAAAGTGGTATTAGTAGCCACATACACCACACTCTCACGACAGGAGAAGTGTCAGCGGCTAATGCCATACCAACCCAAAGAAGCTAAGTGCGTCAGGGTGGGTGCCTTGTGGAGCCCAGTGTACCTCGCAGAAAGAGTTTTAACAAAGGTAGGTTCTTACCATAAAACTCATTTTCTGCTGTGGAGTACACTGGGCTCCACAAGGATAGACATAGGGGATGTCCTAAAGCAGTTCCTTATGGGAGGGGACGCACTGTAGCGGACACAAGAACCCGGCGTCCAAAGGAAGCATCCTGGGAAGCAGCAGTATCGAAGGCATAGAACCTTATGAACGTGTTCACAGAGGACCACGTAGCCGCCTTGCACAATTGTTCAAGGGCGCACCACGGCGGGCCGCCCAAGAAGGTCCAACAGACCGAGTAGAATGGGCCGTAATGTGAGCAGGAGATGATAGACCAGCCTTCACATAAGCATGTGCAATCACCATTCTAATCCATCTGGCCAAAGTCTGCTTGTGAGCAGGCCAGCCCCGTTTGTGAAATCCAAACAGCACAAAGAGAGAATCAGATTTTCTAATCGAAGCAGTTCTCTTCACATAGATACCGAGAGCCCGTACCACATCCAAAGACCGCTCTTTGGAAGACAGATCAGGAGAAAGTGCCGGAACCACAATCTCCTGGTTAAGGTGGATCGAAGAAACCACCTTAGGTAAATATCCGGGACGAGTCCTAAGAACCGCCCGGTCACGGTGAAATATCAGATATGGGGAACTACAGGACAAGGCACCCAAATCAGACATTCGTCTAGCTGAAGCAATAGCCAGCAGAAACACCACCTTAAGGGAAAGCCACTTAAGATCAGCTGAACCAAGAGGTTCAAACAGAGACTCTTGTAACGCCTCCAAAACCACCGACAAGTCCCAAGGAGCCACAGGTGGGACATAGGGAGGTTGGATACGCAACACACCCTGAGTAAAGGTATGCACATCAGGTAAGGTCGCAATTTTTCTCTGAAACCACACCGACAAGGCAGATATTTGAACCTTGACGGAGGCCAGAAGCAGGCCTAAGTCCAGGCCCTGCTGAAGAAAAGCAAACAACTTGGCTATACTAAACTTGGAGCTATGAGAAGCAGATTTCCCTTTTCTTGCTTGAACTTCCGAATTACCCTGGGCAGGAGTGACACCGGAGGGAACACGTACGGCAGCCGAAACCTCCACGGCACCGCCAGCGCATCCACGAATGCTGCTTGAGGATCCCTTGTCCTTGCTCCGAAGACCAGAACCTTGTGATTGTGTCGAGACGCCATCAGATCTACGTCTGGAAGGCCCCACTTTTCCACTAGGAGTTGAAACACTTCTGGATGGAGGCCCCACTCGCCGGCATGTACGTCCCGACGACTGAGAAAGTCCGCTTCCCAATTCAGGACTCCCGGAATGAATATTGCCGATATGGCCGGGAGACGGCGTTCCGCCCAATGTAGAATCCGTGAGACTTCCTTCATTGTCAAACGGCCTCGAGTGCCGCCTTGATGATTTATGTAAGCCACTGTGGTGGCGTTGTCCGACTGTACATGAACAGGACGGTTCTGAATTAAATGCTGGGCCAGGTTCAACGCATTGAAGACCGCCCGCAATTCCAGAATGTTGATCGAGAGGAGGGTTTCCTCCTTGGTCCACCAATCCTGAAGGGAGTGTTGCTCCAGCACCGCGCCCCAACCTCTTAGACTCGCATCTGTCGTCAACAGGACCCAGTTGGATATCCAGAAGGGACGGCCCCTGAACAATTGTCGGTCCTGGAGCCACCACAGCAGCGACAGACGGACTTTCGGAGTCAATGGGATCATGTGAGACCTGATCCTGTGAGGCAGGCCGTCCCACTTGGCTAGAATCAGCCTCTGGAGGGGGCGAGAATGGAATTGAGCATACTCCACCATGTCGAATGCTGACACCATGAGGCCCAGCACCTGCATCGCCGAATGTATCGACACTTGCGGACGAGAAAGGAAGCAACGAATCCTGTCCTGAAGTTTCAGGACTTTCTCCTGAGACAAGAATAAACTTTGGTTGTGAGTGTCCAATAGCGCTCCCAAGTGCACCATGCTCTGAGCTGGGACCAGGGAGGATTTCTTCAAGTTGATGAGCCGCCCGTGGGCTTGTAGAAACCGGACAGTCATATCCAGATGACGTAGGAGAAGTTCTGGGGAATTTGCCAGGATTAACAAGTCGTCCAGATACGGCAGTATCCTGACCCCTTGACGGCGGAGTACCACCGTCATCACCGCTATAACTTTGGTGAAGACTCGCGGAGCCGTAGTTAAACCAAAAGGTAATGCCCGAAACTGGTCATGGAGGTTGCAAATCGCAAACTTCAGGTATTGCTGATGTGACGCTGCTATAGGAATATGCAGGTAAGCATCCTGTATGTCCAGGGAGACCATGTAGTCCCCAGGTTCCAAGGTCAGAACTATAGAGCGAAGGGTTTCCATACGGAACTTGGAAACTTTCACAAACTTGTTCAATGCCTTGAGGTTGAGAATGGGCCAGGAAGACCCATTTGGCTTCGGGACTAGAAACAGCGGAGAATAGTACCCCCGGCCCCCCTGCGTAAGAGGCACGTGTACTACGACTCCTGTATCCAGGAGGGTCTGTACTACCGAATGTAGAGTGTTTGCCTTTGTCTGGTCCAACGGGACGTCTGCCCGGCAAAATTGATGAGGGGGTCGGTTTTTGAAGGCTATGGCGTAACCTCAAGTGACGACTTCCCGTACCCAGGCATCTGAAGTGGTCTTCAACCATTCCTGGGTATATCCTAGAAGCCGGCCCCCCACCCTGGAATCCCCCAGGGAAAGGCCCGCCCCGTCATGCGGCAGGCTTATCGGTCTTGGAAGCTGGCTGACGGGCCGCCCAGGCTCTTTTGGGCTTTGGCTTACCAGGTTTGGAAGTGCGGGCCTGCTTGTTGTACGTCTGACCTTTTGCTTTACCTGAAGGACGAAAGGGGCGAAAGGAAATACCTTTAGCCTTCGACACAGAAGGAGCGGTACTTGGCAGAGAGGCAGTTTGGCAGTAGTCAAGTCAGCCACAATCTTATTTAAAGTCCTCCCCAAACAGAATATCTCCCTTGAAAGGGAGTACCTCCAGGGTTTTTCTAGAGTCCAGATCCACAGACCAGGATCTCAGCCACAATATCCGGCAAGCCAGGACTGATGTAGTAGAGGATTTGGTTGCTAGGATACCGGCATCAGAAGCCACCTCTTTAATATAGTGAGAAGCTGTGACAATATATGACAAGCATTGTCTAGCATGGTCAGAAGAGATTTCAGCTTCTAACTCCAAGGCCCATGCTTCAATAGCCTCTGCATTCCATGTTGCTGCAATAGTGGGCCTTTGTGCAGCACCGGTGAGGGTGTAAATCGCTTTCAGACAACCCTCCACACGTTTATCCGTAGGCTCTTTTAGAGACGTGACGGAAGTGACAGATAGAGCTGAGGAAACCACCATCCTAGCCACATGTGAGTCTACTGGAGGAGGCGTTTCCCAATTTTTAGACAGCTCTGGCGCGAGGGGATAGCGAGCCAGCATCTTCTTTTGAAGCACAAACTTCTTACCCGGGGTTTCCCAGGGTTCCTGACGTATATCCACTAGGTGGTCAGAGTGAGGTAAAACTTGTTTAACCACCTTCTGACGCTTGAACCTATCTGGTTTCTTAGGAGGGACGGATGGCTTGGGATCATCCGTAATCTGTAAAATCAACTTAATAGCCTCCAAAAGATCAGGAACATCCACATGTGAACTACCCTCCCCATCAGCAGTATCTGTGTCAGAATCTGTGGGGTCAGTGTAAGAGCCATCTTCATCAGACGAGGTGTCAGTGACAGCAGTGGATTGTGAGGAGATAAGAGCTCGCTTAGAGGACCCCTTGGGTTTGGGCGAGCGAGGGTCAGACTTTTTAGTAGTCAGGGACTGGTTCAACTTCTTCAATTGGTCAGATAAATTGTCCGCCCACGGCGGGTTAGCTGCAGGGACCACATACGATTGCACCGGCATAGGGGGTCCCATAGGGGGTGTCAGTTTATTAACTAGCGTATGCAGAAGCGTGGAAAAAGCAGCCCACGGTGGGTCATAATGTACCTCCGTTGCCACAGTCCCACTGGGGGGCAAGGAGCCCCCAGAACCAGAGCCCACAGCTGCTATATTCTCCTCATATGGATCTGTGGCTTCAGCAACACCTGGAGTGTGTTCCGCCCCAGAACCGTTACCTTCAAAAGCAGACATGATGTAACTTGCAGTATGAGGTAACACAGTACAATTGGCAGCAGCATGGGGGGGCGTGGCCTGGACGGGCATGGTGTAGGAGCCTGATTTCTCAGCTCCCAGGCACATAACTCTGTTTTTACTATCCTGTTTCTCCTGCCCGGTCCCTGGATGCAGTGGTGGTTTGCCTACTTACCTCTCCACGTTCCGGAAGCCCCGCGACCTGCCTGTGCTTTTCGGCTGCTGGTTTGGGTGAAGTTGTTTGTTCTCCTCTGTGGCGTCTCCGGACCGTGGGCGCCATCTTGGATATCGTTGGTGGCGGCTCCTTGCTCCAGCGCTGTGCTCCTGGTGCTCCTCGTTGCAGTCTCTGTCTGGTGCAGCGGTGGAGGTTGATGCTGGCTCCCGCGGGCTCCCTGAGTAACAGGCTCATCGTGATTGTTGACTCCGGCTGCCGCTTTTCACCTGAGGGATAACCAGAGTGGAGAAAGTCTGTCTTACAGTCCAACCTGTGCTGGCGTGCTGGTGACCTTCTTCTGTGGGCTCCTGCGTCTCTCTCCCTTCACTTCCTTCTGCTTTATAGCTGATATTTCAGAGAGACTGTGTGTTGCGGAGTGGGGGCTCTGCCTTACAACGGTATATTTTGCTGCCTCTATACATTGTGCCTGCTGACATTATCCTGTGATATCCAGCTTTCTTTGAACTTCCAGTTTGAGTATACTATGGAGCTAATCCTTCAAGCTATTGCTGTATCCGGTGAGAGGCTTGTGGCCCAACTGGTAAACCTGCATGCTGAATTGTCTCTCTCCTGCAATGACTTGCCATTGTTGCAGGCTGAATCTCCTGAAAATACTCCGCAAGGCTCTGATGCTCGTGATGTGGGACAGTTGGCTTCCTTTCAATCCTGGAAGACGCTTTATTCAAGTCCATTTTCTAATATTGCTGGAAGCTTTGATATCATCTTTTCTCCTTTCTCCGTTGGCGAAAGTGCCCTATGTATATTTTCTTCTACCCTGGAGGATTGTAATATTTCTGCTGTGGATCAGCTGCTTCCCTCGGAGTTCTGCTGGAAGATTTTTCCAGATAACTTAGCTATCCGTCTCTGCAGATTTGTTTCTTGTTCACTACGTCTTCAGTTTGCCAGTGACCGAACCAGCTGCGTGTCTCCATATTCTCATCCGCTGGGCGATTATTTGGGATCTTCTACCATACAGCTTCTCAAATCTATGGATTTTATTTCTGTACACCTTGCCGGGACTGGGGGACTTAAGATTTATCTGGCTGCTTTATGGGCTTTAGGGTGGGATGACCCTCCTTAAATATTGGTGTTTTAATCTGTTTAGATATCCTGATTATCCGTATATACTAACGTTATATTGTGTGCTTTGAGCATTTGTTGGTTGTTTCCTTCTATCTATCCTGGGCTCTATACACCATGCCCGAGGGGTTCATGGGGTTGATTGCCCCCAAGTTTTTTTTAAATTCAATACTTTTTTTATTGATTTTCAACTTTTCACTAAGACATAAGTACAAAAAAAAAAGGCACACACAAACAAAACAAACCAAAACACAACCCCGATTCAGGGAATATGCAGATTCCCAGTTCAATTAGGGTTCAGCTAACACAGTGAAACAAGTGCAGGCTTAAATTCCAAGACATAAATTATAAATTGGAATTAATATCGCATGTTAGCATGGATTTTACAGAGCACTGTATATTGTACATAGTCGTCTATGGCAACACAACATAGTTATTAATCAGATGACACAGCAGCAACACTGGCAAAGGAAAGGAATGGCCGACCGCGGGCGCTAGGGGACTACCTAGACAAAGAGAGGCAGCTCACCCAATATAAATCTAGAATCACACACCCGGTCTAACCCCCCGTTGCATGTCTCGTTTTCAACTCAGCCAGACACGGAGCCCTTAGTAGCGGGTGCTCAGACATTGTGGATTCCAGAGCGCGGAGACTCAAGCCATCTACCCCACAGGTCCTGATATTTTCTCCCCGCCTTTCTAGCTAAGTATACATATTTCTCATGAGAGGCCGTATCATTTACAAGTGAGACCCAGGATCGCATTGTGGGCGCATCTTTGGCCAGCCAAAGCCTGGCAATACACACCTTGGCCAGGCCGCACAGATTGATTACATATCTTTTGGCAGGGGGGTCCAGGGCATCCTCCTCCACAGCAGATAACACACATGTCGTCGGGGAGCATATCGACGAGGGAATACCCGTTGACACCAGGGCGTTAATAACACCTGACCAGAATACGGCTATCTTGGGGCATAGCCAGATAATGTGCCAAAAGTCTGCATCCAGGCTATCACACTTAGGACATCTGGAGGAGTGGGTACCCCCCACATGTCGCAAGCGCACCGGTGTCATGTAAACTCTGTGTATGATAAACAGTTGGATTTGTTGATATCTAATGGTGGTAGTGGATAATCGGGGAGAACACAAAGCACCCTCCCAGATCTCATCAGAGATGGCACCCAAGTCAGATTCCCACTTGTTCCTAAGAAGGGACAACGGGTCAGTATAGTGAGATCGAAGCATGCCTGTATAAATGTTGGACACCAGATGTCCACCTCCCAGGGACCGCAGGAGAGACTTGACCGGGGAGTCAGCAATCATTGGAGGAGTTTTGGGAAATTGTGCGTTAAGTGCATGTCTCAGCTGCAGGTATCGGTAAAAATGAGAAGAAGGTATACTATAGTCCTGTTGAAGCAGCAAGAAGGATTTCAATATACCATCGTTATACAGCTGGCCCAGGGATGTCACCCCCCACCTCCCCCACACCGCCCCAACCTGCAGCAAAGCCAATTCTGGGAAGCCAAAGGCATTGTCCAGAGGAGTATCCGGGTCAATACCTTGGCCTAATAGGATAACATGTACCTGTTTCCATACAAGGACAGCCTGTTTTATTATAGGGATCCTGGACAAGTTAGGGTTCCCACAGAGAAGCAACTGTAATGAAGTGCCGTCAGGGTAGACCTGTAAAAGCATTTGGGAGCATATAGTGAGACCATCTGGGGCATTTACCCACTCCCATATATGTGCCAACTGAGCGGCATAATAGTAAAATCGAAATATAGGGAGAGCTAAGCCTCCCAGCACTTTCGGCCTGGACAGAACGTCAAGTCTCAACCGCGCTCTCCTGCTGGCCCATATTAAAGAAGAGAGCAAACCGTCAATCTGTCTAAATGTCTTCAAGTTAATATATATAGGGGCTTGCTGGAGGACATACAGGAGTTTAGGTAAGTATATCATTTTGACCAAGTTGACCCTACCAGTAACAGTCAGGGGCAGAGTCCCCCAAATCTTGACCTTCGATCGAAGATACACCATCTGCGGCAAGACATTAAGGGAAACATAGGAACAAGGGTCATTTGATACCCATATACCCAGGTACTTAAAAGAATCTACCCATTTAAGGGGGGTATGAATCACTGGGACCACCGAGACCGGGCCTCTAAGGGGAGTAATGGTGGATTTATCCCAGTTAATTTTGAGCCCGGAGAAGCGACCGTAGTTGGTTATTAAGTCAAGGAGTTTAGGTAGGGAGGAAACAATCATCCACGAAAAGCAATAGGTCATCAGCGTATAGCGCTATCCTGTCCTCTCTTGCGCCCACCCTAATACCCACAATATCTTGAGTTGCTCTAATCAAACATGCCAGTGGCTCAACAGCAATGGCAAACAAAGTCGGGGACAGAGGGCAGCCCTGCCTCGTTCCCCTGGATAGGGAGAAGGAGTCCGAAACAAACCCATTCACTGAGACTCTGGCCATGGGCAGAAAATACAATAATTTAACATAACTGATAAAGTTGGGGCCCACGCCAAACCTATTCATAGCCTCCCAGAGGAAGGCCCACTCCACCGAATCAAAGGCCTTTGCGGCATCTAAGGAGGCTATAACGGCAGAGCAGTCCTCCCCCCGAGATACCTGGAAATTAGTAAACAGGCGCCTCAAATTCACAGCGGTGGACTTGCCAGGCATGAAGCCCGTTTGGTCAGGGTGAATAATTTGGGAGATAACCCGGTTAAGTCTGGAAGATAGGACCTTCGCTAAAATTTTAATATCCGTGGGCAACAGGGAAATAGGACGGTAGGATTCAACCCTCCTGGGGTCCTTGTCTGGCTTAGGAATCACTATAATCAAAGCCTCAGACATAGACGGGGGAAGCGCGCCCTGGGCAAAAATTTCATTGAATAACTTAAGCAATTGAGGGGCAAAAAATTTTGTATGCTTCTTATACAGTTCCGGTGGGATGCCATCAAGGCCAGGGGCCTTACCATCGGGGGAGGCAGAGATCGCAGTCTCAATCTCCTCCAACGACAAAGGAGCATCAAGGAGAGCCCTGGAATCACTGGAGATACGGGGCAAATCGACTCCATCTAAGTAGTCACACAGTTCTAGTGAGGAACAGGTCAATTTGGAACTATAGAGTGCCTGATAGAATGAGACAAATTCCGCCACGATCTGAGGGGTACGGTCCAATACAGACCCAGCCGAGTCCAAAATCTCCACCACAGTATGAGAGGAGCGGTCACCCCTTGCAAGATTGGCCAAATAAGAACCTGGTCTATCCCCAGTAGCATATTGGACATGCGAGGAGAAGAGAAGTCTGTGCTGGGTTTTCCCCCACAGGTATTCCCTCCATTCACCCTGCGCATGGAGCCACACCAACCTAGAGGCGTCCAGGCCATCGCGAACATACGTCGTCTCCGAAGCAGTCACCCGGGCCTCCAATTCAGATTCACGTTTTCTAAAGGAGGATTTAAGACTCCCTACCCGCTTAATCAGTGTTCCTCTCAGAAAAGCCTTGAAAGTGTCCCAAAGCAGAGACACATCTGAGGTTTCGTTATGCATAACAAAGAATTCTAACCAGCTTGCCTCCAAGTCGGATCCCTCACCCATATGCGTCAGCCAAAAGGGATTAAATTTCCACACTGCTTGGCCTCGCTGACAGTTCAAATCAATATGTAGCGATATAGGGGAGTGATCCGAAATACCTCTAGTCTCATATCTGACATTTTGAACCTTGGGCAAAAGCTCCCGGGACAAAAGAGCCAAATCTATCCTAGAGAAGGAAGAGTGAGAGCTTGAAAAACAGGAGTACTGCCTCAAATCGGGATACTTCAATCTCCACGGGTCAACCAGACCCAGCTCCGAAACAGTGTCTGCAAATGGGGAACGCTTGGGCTGTGGGTTGGAGGATGCCGTGGACAACCTATCCAACTCGTGGTTCAAAACGTTGTTGAAGTCCCCCATACAGATAACAGCTACCCCAGGGGATACAGCCATAAAGGCAGAGGCCTTTTTAAGGACTTCATGCGAGTATGGAGGAGGAACATACATAGCCAGCAATAGTAGGGGGACGGAGTTAATTTTGCACTTGAGAAATACATATCTACCCCATTTATCCGTTTGCACAGAATCAAGCGCAAAAGGAACAGACTTCCTAATGAGGATCGACACTCCCCGGGACGCTGCAGTATGCATGGAATGGTAAGCCCAGCCCACCCATGGTTTTTTGAGGGACATAATCTTAGTACCCAGTAAGTGGATTTCCATCAGGCAAATTATATCCGAGGCATAAAGCTTGATCTGTCGAAGCACCAGGGAGCGCTTAATTTTGTCATTGATCCCTCGCACATTCCATGACAGAAACTTAACCAAAGCCATGGCAAAGCATTATTGTAATATTGCAGAGTACCCGCGGCCAGCCACCTCCAGTGAATACCAAAGGAGATACACCTGCAGTTAGTTGCGACATAAACATAGCGGAAATAAGCACATTGCACAGCGAAAAGTAAAAACACAGCAATAGTAACAGTCTAAAACAACCCCCACCCCCACCCCGTATACCACCTAAAACTAGCAGCATACCTGGTTCCCTAACAACAAAATACCCTAAATTCTAACCGTAACAGCTAAGGCAGAGAACACCTTAACATACCTCGCCAGTACCAAATAAGGCCAAATTCCTATAACCAATAGGGGGGCCAAGAATATAATGACTTTGAGACAGGAGAATCTCCCAGCTAAACTCAAATCAAATCCCCCCCCCCAACCCACTACACCCACCCCAATTAAATAACCGTTTACCCCTTAAAGACTTTATGGCAAAACAAACACCAAGAGTATAAGGCCTAAGAACAGTGTATAATTAACGTCTAACAGTCTCCCGTCTCCACAGAGCTACCCATTCCCAGTGAAGGCCTATAAGAGCCACAGAGAGCCCCTACGTGAGCACATAGCAAATAACTATACAACCCTTCCGAGCCTGTACAACAATAACATATCAGACATAGAAGAAACCGTATACTTGCAAGTATAGAAATCAAATGTATAAATTCAATCAGCGGCTAACGCCCGCCGTGCCAGAAAGCGTCCGTCCAACCACACTGATGCTTCACGAGGGGTCATAAAGAATTTCGTTTCTCCATCTGAAACTACCCGCAGTTTAGACGGAAAGAGCATGGCATAGGGGATATTCAGTTCACGCAGCCTGCGTTTCACAGGGACAAACTGAGCTCTCTCCTTTTGGACGTCGACGGCAAAGTCCGGAAAAACTGAAACTGGGGAACCGTTCCACTTAAGAGGACCCTTAGTGCGGGCCAGTCTCAGAATCACATCTCTATCCCGATAATGAAGGAGTTTGGCAATAAACGTACGGGGAGGTGCCCCTGGAGGTAGTGGACGCATCGGGACCCTATGGGCACGCTCCACTGCAAAGTGTGAGGTGAATTCCTCTGTTCCGAATGCATCCAACAGCCAACGTTCAAGAAATTTTTCAGGGGAAGCACCCTCCTCTTTCTCCGGAAGTCCGACGAAACGGACATTATTTCGTCGCAATCTCCCCTCCATATCCGTCATCTTTTTATGTACCTCCGTCATCTGAGACTCCAGAGCAGAAGTGCGTCTATCGAGAGGCGTAACCGTATCTTCCAGCGTGGAGATGCGCGTCTCCACTTCACCGACCCTCTCCCGCACCCGCTGGAGGTCGTGGTGTATGATAGATAAGTCCGCCTGGACCTGACCGATCCTGTCGGCCAAGCGGGCTTCACTGGCCGTGACCGCATCCAGCACCTTTTGCAAAGCAGAATCGGTGGCCTCTAGAGATGAGGAGCTCGCCGACGGAGAAGGCGGCGCCGAGGTCGACTGCACCCCACCTCCCTGTTGGGACCGTGTCGGAGGATTTCTGGCAAACTTCTCTAACTTCGCCGCAGCCGCGGCAGATTGATGCGGTTTGACCATTATAGCCGAGCGGACGGCAGATGGCAAGAAATCACAGTAAAAAGTATAGCACAAACTGTCCAGGTGCGGCCAAATAATAACGCAGTGCAGTATATCAGAATTGCCCAGTCGCTGCCCGCGGGTAAGTGTAGTATATCAAAACTGTCCAGTGAGCATATAGCGTATCAGAATAATCAGCCTCCGCCAGCCCAGGATGATAAATCACGACAGGATATTCCTCAGCATGAGGGACACATGCAGCGTGGATCTTGGCCAGATATGCCTTGTGGGATACTGAAACAGAGCAACAAGTAGGCCCTTCAGGGGTTAATATATCACTTCTCCCAGTCCCTGTGCGGAGCAGAGCACAGCAAGGCAGCACTTGTATTGTACCCTGTCCCTATGGGAAACAGAACAGGGCAGGACAGCAACTATATTGTGGGGAGGGCACAGGCACTTATATCCCACAGCTGTGCCGTGTACCTCTTCCCCCAGCAGCAGAGTTCAGGAGGTCAGAGCGGGAGATTACAGGCTGACTGGGGCCGCCGGAGCAAGCGGGGAGAACGGCAGCGGGTCACGTGTCAGCGCCGCGGCCGGGGACCGCTCGAAGACGCTCCCAGCACAGACAGAGCAAGGGAGGAGAAGCGGCTGTTACGATCTCCCCGGCAACGGCAGAGGGGGAGCCGCGGACTCCGGTGCAGGCAGCGCTCAGACGGGAGCCGGGTGCAGGCGCTCAGCGCGGGGATGGCGGCACCTCACGTGGTCCAGCAGGCCCCGGACCTCCGCACACTGGAGCCGCTCTGCCACTGCGGATGGGGCACAGACGGGTCTCAGAGCAGCACAGGGGCACCTCCACCCTTCCCTGCAGGTATTGGGGCGGTTTGCAGGCTCAGGGGGGGGACACAGGATGGGATTCCAGGATGTTGTAGCTGGAGAGACACACAGCCTGTGTGCTACTCCATGTCCTCCAAAGCCACGCCCCCTGATTGCCCCCAAGTTTTAGTAGAATAGGTGGGTGGGGTATTTTGGGATCCAGGTAGGCCATAAGTTGGGGGGTTGGGTCTACAGGGTGGGGGGATTTGGGGGGTGGTGTTTGTCTGGTCCATGTTTTGGAGGTGTTGGGTTGGCACCCTTTTGTTGTTAAAACTAATCCTGATGACATTGCAGTGCTTAAGTTTGGTTTGAGATTTTGGTATATTTTATGTGCATATGTGTCATAATGCTACCTATTGTATTTGTGATTTGGTGGTGTTGGGGTCCGAATGGCGCCTTTGGGTTCCGACATCACTTTTTCTGAATAATAGGATAACTCATTCTGCTATGTTGGTTTGCTATGTCTTTTTCCTATAATACTGTATGCTGACCCTGTATCTCATTTTTATATTGGCATTTTGGGTGTAACTGTTGAAAAAACATAAATAAAACGCAATTAAAAAAAAAAACAATTGGCAGCAGCATTACCCAAACCCCTGCTCAGTGTAGTCAGCACAAGAAGAGATATAGGAGAGATATGGTGACTAAAATCACAGAGAAAAATACGTATTAAAGTATATCTTGTGAAAATCCTATATAAAACCTGACGCACTAAGCCCCCTCAGGTTACAGAATATAGGGATAGCAAGTTGAGTGAGAGACACGAAATGGAAACCACTCAGCAAGCTAATGCACACACATATAGTCACAGTTGTACCATGCAGAGGTTATTACTAACAATAATACTGCACTGGACCAGCTTATATAGCTATGTAGTCAATAGATATAACACTGCACAGTAAGAACTGTATGTATATCACGGGGTAATTGTACTAGAAAACCCTGGCTAAATGCACTCTTTCTTAACTAACACGGTCTAATAGGCAGGTAGAATACTTAAGTGTCATGTAAAGTCACAGCGCTGACAACCAGGCGGCTTTACACAGGAGGATTTGCCCAAGCAGTCCCAGGAACAGTGTAGCTGAGAGAAATGGCGCCCAGACACTGACAGGGAGTGAGGGAGAGACAGATATGCAGCTCCAGGGCGGGAACATTTGTTGGAAATGGCGCCCTGGGGGAGGGGCTCCAGGTCTAAGCCTTATCCCCCTGCTGGCAAAACCACCGGGTACTGTGGGCTACTATTAAAATGGTTTTAAGGGAAAACCTGACCTGCACCCATGCCCTGGTGATCTAGTGGGATCGCCTGTACTGCCGCAGTGTCCACCGCCAGCGCCCGCGGCTCGCCTCCCACTGACCGCGCCGGATCGCGATAATGTACAGGTCCCGCAAGCGGGACCCACTTACCACCTCCCAAAGCGCGGCCACGCGATCCCGGAGAGCCCCCGTCGTGTGTGCCTGACCATGGAAGAAAACCGGAGCCTCCTGCTGTAGTTACCCGGCAACCAGGGCTCGGGAGTGTAGAGCGCCGCTGGGGAGAGCTGGAGCTGCAGCAGTGAATGTCTCCTGACATTTACACACCGCTGCTGCCCTTGTAGTCTTCACTTTTTCTTCAAAAAAGCTCTTCTTAGGGCTGCCCAGAGCAGCCCCTCTGTTATGTGCCTGCTATCTGCGGCACCAACTACAAAACTGGGCTCCTGTGCAGGGAGGCGGGTTTATAGAGGAGGCGGCGCTATGCATTCTGGGAACAGTCAAAGCTTTTCAGCCTGTTGGTGCCTTGGATCAAGATCCTACTTTACACCCCTATGTCTATCCTTGTGGAGCCCAGTGTACCCCGCAGCAGAAAAAAAACATTGCCTGTCGGTTTTACTTCTTACAGTGCAGCTTTTCTGATAACACAGTGGGCTACGCCCATATAGTGTTACCAGCCCAGGTAACATACCTAGTGGTGGTGTCAGCATTTTCAGAGGCGGACCCAAAGCTCTTCATCTCCCCTATCTCCTTCCCCGTTGATTTTACAGTTGCTTGCCTGAGTTATCAACACTCGCTCTGGTAGTACTGTACATTGAGGGGTGGGATCAGAGGTAATGACATCTTTACCCCTGATGCCATTTTGCCAGGTTTACAATAGCTGCTGATGTGCGTAGGGTGCCAATAATGGCATAACCCCCTAGTCTATAAAAGGTACCTCTGTCTAGGCACATGAAAATGGGAAATCCAGAGTCACAGTATGGTTCTCACAAGACAATCCTGCCAATCGCCACCAGGATTCGAGACAATCCCCCATAAACCCCTTCCACTAGACCAGAAACACTGCTAAACATATGTGGAGGCAAGATGTTTACAAGTATAACAATTGGTTCTGATAGGAGAATATACGTACAGTACTGTGCAAAAGTTTTAGACCGTTCTGGAAAAAATGCTGCAAAGTAAGCTTTCAAAAATAGAAGTGTTAATAGTTTATATTTATCCATTAACAAAATGAACAGAAGAGAAATCTAAATCAAATCAATATTTGGTGTGACCACCCTTTGCCTTCAAAACACCATCAATTCTTCTAGGTACACTTGAACACAGTTTTTTGAAGGAACTCTGCAGGGAGGTTGTTCCAAACATCTTGGAGAACTAATCACAGATCTGCTGTGGATGTAGGCTTGCTCAAATCCTTCCGTCTCTTCATGTAATCCCAGGCATACTCGATGTTGAGATCAGGGCTCTGTGGGGGCCATATCACTTACAGGACTCATTCTTCTTTACACTGAAGACAGTTCTTAATGACTTTGGCTGTATGTTTCAGGTCGTTGTCCTGCTGCAGAATACATTTGGTGCCTACTTAATGGTATTGCATGATGGATAAGTACCTACCTGTATTTCTCAGCATTGAGGACACCATTAATCCTAACCAAATCCCCAACTCAATTTGATTAAATGCAGCCCCAAACTTTCAAGAAACCTCCATCATGCTTCACTGTTGCCTGCAGACACTCATTGTTCACCGAAGGGCTGGGCAGCAGTAAAATAAACTGCCTTCTTTTACAGCCAAATATTAAAAAAAATTGACTAATTTTTGTGCACCCCAGTCCCTGTAATTTTGTGCATAGTTGAGTCACTTGGCCTTGTTTTCATTTCAAAGGTATGGCTTTTTGGACGCAATTCTTTCATGAAGAACACTTCTGGCCAGACCTTTACAAACAGTAGATGGGTGCATCCCACTGGTTTCTGCCAGTTCTGAGCTGATGGCACTGCTGGACATCTTACAGTTTCAAAGGGAAGTAAGCATGATGTGTCTTACATCTGATGCACTATGTTTCCTTGGCCAACCACTGCATCTACGGTCCTCAACGTTGCCCATTTCTTTGTGCTTCAATGCAGAAAAATACAGGCAGGTACTTATACATCATGCAATACCATCAGGGAGGCGTCCGATTGGCCCCAAATTTATTCTGCAGCAGGACAATGCCCCCAAACATACAGCCAATGTCATTGAGAGTTATCTTCAGTATAAAGATCAAGGCGTCTTGGAAGTGATGATATGGCCCCCACAGAGCCCTGATCTCAACATCATCGATTCTGTCTGGGATTACATGAAGAGACATAAGGATATGAGCAAGCCAAAATCCAAAGGATCTGTAGTTAGTTCTCCAAGATGTTTGGAACAACCTTCCCACACAGTACCTTGAAAAGCTGTGTGCAAGTGTACCTAGAAGAATCTATGCTGTCGTGAAGGCAAAGAGTGGTCGCAAAAAATATTGATTTGATTTAGATTTCTCTTCTGTTCATTCAGTTTGCATTTTGTTAATTGATAAAAATAAACTATTAACATTTTATTATTTTAAAGCATTCTTACATTGCATCATTTTTTTCCACATCTGCCTAAAACTTTTGCACAGTACCCGTATGTGTGTAAAGAAAAAAAAAATAACAGAATTATCATATATATATATATATATATATATATATATATATATATATATATATATACACACACACATACACACAATCTTGTTACGCGTTACAGAGGTTGTGACCGTAAGATCTGCCTGGAAATTGTATTTTAGGAAGCCAACCTCTCTTGTAAACATCATATGGAACCAGAAGATCCTGGTGACCTTGATCTTCAAGGCAATAACATCATCCAATGAATGAAAATAATGGGATAACAATATAATGACCAAGATAGAATTTGGAAACCACATCAGGCTGGAAAGGTAGTTTTGTACAAAACACAGCCTGAAAATTCAAGAGTGACGATAGATTACCCCACTGGCTATGGAAATAAACAAATGTAAAAAAAATAAAAATTAAAAAAAAAAATGCATTATTTACAGTTATTCAACAGGAGACTGCTGTAATGCCTTCAACTGTAAATTCAAGCCAGACGGGACTAGGAGGACTGAAATAGTTAAATAGAAATGCATGCTGCTCTGAATGTGAATCTTGTGATACAGGTTGAGTATCCCTTATCCAAAATGCTTGGGACCAGAGGAATTTTGGATATCGGATTTTTCCGTATTTTGGAATAATTGCATACCATAATGAGATATCATGGTGATGGGACCTAAATCTAAGCACAGAATGCATTTATGTTACATATACACCTTATACACACAGCCTGAAGGTAATTTTAGCCAATATTTTTTATAACTTTGTGCATTAAACAAAGTGTGTGTACATTCACTCAATTCATTTATGTTTCATATACACCTTATGCACATAGCCTGAAGGTCATTTAATACAATATTTTTAATAACTTTGAGTATTAAACAAAGTTTGTGTATATTGAGCCATCAGAAAACAAAGGTTTCATTATTTCACTCTCACTCAAAAAAGTCCGTATTTCGGAATATTCCGTATTTCGGAATATTTGGATATGGGATACTCAACCTGTATTTGCATTGCGAATGCTCCATACTAGAGATGTGCACCGGACATTTTTCGGGTTTTGTGTTTTGGTTTTGGATTCGGTTCCGTGGACGTGTTTTGGATTCGGACGTGTTTTGGCAAAACCTCCCTGAAAATTTTTTGGCGGATTCCGGTGTGTTTTGGATTCGGGTGGGGTTTTTTTTAAAAAACCCTCAAAAACAGCTTAAATCATAGAATTTGGGGGTCATTTTGATCCCATAGTATTATTAACCTCAATAACCATAATTTCCACTCATTTCCAGTCTATTCTGAACACCTCACACTATTATTTTTAGTCCTAAAATTTGCACTGAGGTCACTGGATGACTAAGCTAAGCGACCCAAGTGGCCGGCACAAACACCTGGCCCATCTAGGAGTGGCACTGCAGTGTCAGACAGGATGGCACTTCAAAAAATAGTCCCCAAACATCACATGATGCAAAGATAAATTAAAGAAAAAAGAGGTGCAAGATGGAATTGTCCTTGGGCCCTCCCACCCACCCTTATGTTGTATAAACAGGACATGCACACTTTAACAAACCCATCATTTCAGTGACAGGGTCTGCCACACGACTGTGGCTGAAATGACTGGTTGGTTTGGGCCCCCACCAAAAAAAGAAGCAATCAATCTCTCCTTGCACAAACTGGCTATACAGAGGCAAGATGTCCACCTCCTCCTCATCGTCCGATTCCTCACCCCTTTCACTGTGTACATCCCCCTCCTCACAGACTATTAATTCGTCCCCACTGGAATCCACCATCTCAGGTACCTGTGTACTTTCTGGAGGGAATTGCTGGTGAATGTCTCCACGGAGGAATTGATTATAATTCAATTTGATGAACATCATCTTCTCCACATTTTCTGGAAGTAACCTCGTATGCCGATTGCTGACAAGGTGACCGGCTGCACTAAACACTCTTTCGGAGTACACACTGGAGGGGGAGCAACTTAGGTAAAATAAAGCCAGTTTATGCAAGGGCCTCCAAATTGCCTCTTTTTCCTGCCAGTATACGTACGGACTGTCTGACGTGCCTACTTGGATGCGGTCACTCATATAATCCTCCACCATTCTTTCAATGGTGACAGAATCATATGCAGTGACAGTAGATGACATGTCAGTAATCGTTGGCAGGTCCTTCAGTCCGGACCAGATGTCAGCACTCGCTCCAGACTGCCCTGCATCACCGCCAGCGGGTGGGCTCGGAATTCTTAGCCTTTTCCTCGCAGCCCCAGTTGCGGGAGAATGTGAAGGAGGAGCTGTTGACGGGTCACGTTCCGCTTGACTTGACAAGTGTCCTCACCAGCAGGTCTTTGAACATCTGCAGACTTGTGTCTGCCGGAAAGAGAGATACAACGTAGGCTTTAAACCTAGGATCGAGCACGGTGGCCAAAATGTAGTGCTCTGATTTCAACAGATTGACCACCCGTGAATCCTGGTTAAGCGAATTAAGGGCTCAATCCACAGGTCCCACATGCCTAGTGGAATCGCTCCGTTTTAGCTCCTCCTTTAATCTCTCCAGCTTCTTCTGCAAAAGCCTGATGAGGGGAATGACCTGACTCAGGCTGGAAGTGTCTGAACTGACTTCACGTGTGGCAAGTTCAAAGGGTTGCAGAAACCTTGCACATCATTGAAATCATTCTCCACTGCGCTTGAGTCAGGTGCATTCCCCCTCCTTTGCCTACATCGTAGGTAGATGTATAGGCTTGAATGGCCTTTTGCTGCTCCTCCATCCTCTGAAGCATATAGAGGGTTGAATTCCACCTCGTTACCACCTCTTGCTTCAGCTGATGGCAGGGCAGGTTCAGGAGTGTTTGCTGGTGCTCCAGTCTTCGGCACGCGGTGGCTGAATGCTGAAAGTGGCCCGCAATTGTTCAGACCACCGACAGCATCTCTTGCACGCCCCTGTCGTTTTTGAAAAAATTCTGCACCACCAAATTCAATGTATGTGCAAAACATTGGACGTGCTGGAATTTGCCCACATGTAATGCACGCACAATATTGGTGGCGTTGTCCGATGTCACAAATCCCCAGGAGAGTCCAATTGGGGTGAGCCATTCTGCGATGATGTTCCTCAGTTTCCGTAAGAGGTTGTCAGCTGTGTGCCTCTTATGAAAAGCGGCGATACAAAGCGTAGCCTGCCTAGGAACGATTTGGCGTTTGCGAGATGCTGCTATACTGGTGCTGCTGCTGCTGTTCTTGCTGCGGGAGGCAATACATCTACCCAGTGGGCTGTCACAGTCATATAGTCCTGAGTCTGCCCTGCTCCACTTGTCCAGATGTCCGTGGTTAAGTGGACATTGGGTACAACTGCATTTTTTAGGACACTGGTGACTCTTTTTCTGACGTCTGTGTACATTCTCGGTATCGCCTGCCTAGAGAAATGGAACCTAGATGGTATTTGGTACCGGGGACACAGTAACTCAAGCAACTCTCTAATTCCCTGTGAATTAACGGTGGATATCGGACACACGTTTAACACCAACGCAGCTGCCAAGACCTGAATTATCCGCTTTGCAGCAGGACGACTGCTGTGATATTTCATCTTCCTCGCAAAGGACTGTTGGACAGTCAATTTCTTACTGGAAGTAGTACAAGTGGTCTTCCGACTTCCCCTCTGGGATGACGATCGACTCCCAGCAGCAACAACAGCAGCGCCAGCAGCAGTAGGCGTTACACTCAAGGATGCATCGGAGGAATCCCAGGCAGGAGAGGACTTGCCAGTGACATGGCCTGCAGGACTATTGGTTTTCCTGTCTAATGAAGAAATTGACACTGAGGGAGTTGGTGGTGTGGTTTGCAGGAGCTTGGTTACAAGAGGAAGGGATTTAGTTGTCAGTGGAGTGTTTCCGCTGTCACCCAAAGTTTTTGAACTTGTCAAGGATTTCTGATGAATGCGCTCCAGGTGACGTATAAGGGAGGATGTTCCTAGGTGGTTAACGTCCTTACCCTTACTTATTACAGCTTGACAAAGGCAACACATGGCTTGACACCTGTTGTCCGCATTTCTGTTAAAATAATTCCACACCGAAGAGGTGATTTTTTTTGTAATTTGACCAGGCATATCAATGGCCATATTCGTCCCACGGACAACAGGTGTCTCCCCGGGTGCCTGACTTAAACCACCTCACCATCAGAATCCTCCTTGTCAATTTCCTCCTCAGCGCCAGCAACACCCATATCCTCATCCTGGTGTACTTCAACAGTGACATCTTCAATTTGACTATCAGGAACTGGACTGTGGGTGCTCCTTCCAGCACTTTCAGGGGGCGTGCAAATGGTGAAAGGCGCCACCTCTTCCCGTCCAGTGTTGGGAAGGTCAGGCATCGCAACCGACACAATTGGACTCTCCTTGGGGATTTGTGATTTAGAAGAACGCACAGTTCTTTGCTGTGCTTTTGCCAGCTTAAGTCTTTTCATTTTTCTAGCGGGAGGATGAGTGCTTCCATCCTTATGTGAAGCTGAACCACTAGCAATGAACATAGGCCAGGGCCTCAGCCGTTCCTTGGCACTCCGTGTCGTAAATGGCATATTGGCAAGTTTACGCCTCTCCTCAGACGCTTTTAATTTAGATTTTTGGGTAATTTTACTGGACTTTTGTTTTTTGGATTTTACATGCTTTCTACTATGACATTGGGCATCGGCCTTGGCAGACGACGTTGATGGCATTTCATCGTCTCGGCCATGACTAGTGGCAGCAGCTTCAGCACGAGGTGGAAGTGGATCTTGATCTTTCCCTATTTTACCCTCCACATTTTTGTTCTCCATTTTTTAATGTGTGGAATTATATGCCAGTAATATATCAATAGCAATGGCCTACTGTACTGTACTATATATGTATGCTGTTGGTCACCAAAATGCTGCACTGTAATACTATATATACTGCTCACAATACGATACGTGCAGTGACAGAACTGCAAGATACAGAAATGGCCTACTGTACACAACTATATACTGTTGGGTCACCAAAATGCTGCACTGTAATACTATATAATACTGCTCACAAAAATGCCGCAGATATGGAATGGATACGTGCAGTGACACAGAGCTGCAAGATACAGCAACTACTGTACTGTACTACTATAATTATTATATACTGGTGGTCCCCAGTCCCCACAATGCAGCACACTGATCAGATATTTGAAGCACACTGAGCACAGATATGGAGCGTTTTCAGGCAGAGAACGTAGATATTTTCAGCACACTGAGCACAGATTATTTGCAGCACACTGAGCACAGATATTTGCAGCACACTGAGCACAGATTACGGAGCTTTTCAGGGAGAGAACGCAGCCACGTCCTCTCCGTTCAATCTCCAAAGCACGAGTGAAAATGGCGGCGACACGCGGCTCCTTATATAGAATACGAATCTTGCGAAAATCCGACAGTGGGATGATGACGTTCGGGCGCGTTCTGGTTAACCGAGCAAGGCGGGAGGATCCGAGGCTGCCTCGGACCCGTGTAAAATAGGTGAAGTTCGGGGGGGTTCGGATCCCGAGGAACCGAACCCGCTCATCTCTACTCCATACCCAAACATGCGCATCTTTGAGCAGCCATGGGGGATTCAGTCATACCTACCTCAGCCACATCTCCAGTTTTGGCTTAGTGGGTTTAACTTGGCTGCAACTGGGCATTTGCACGAGGGCTAAGTAGAGTGGGGGTGGACGCAAAAATCAGGTGAAAGTTACATAGAACCACGATTTCATCTACACAAAACACCTGCATATCCCTGGACCTTAGGTAGAGGTGTTCCACCTTGTGGTTCAGCCATGATGTCATCACATGTAGACACCAGCAGCTACATATATGGACATAAGATTAGTCTTGAATTTGCGATCTGAACAAATCTTTAAAACCTGCTGCACTAGGAACTGGAATATCTTTAGACAACCGTGCTATCAAGACATCCACCATATGGATGTCTATACTTTGACAATCAAGGTCCCTAGTGCAGACAGCACTGGCAATAAAGTGCATTGCTAATTTCACTTGACTCGTTCTTCTAGACCTGTAATGCCTGCACTAGATTACCCACCACATGCTGTTTTGTAGAATAGTTGTCAAAACATGAGGATTCTCGGCTACATCGCCCTATCTTTGGGAGGTTCACACAGAACCAGTCTGGGACAAAAGAGAAATTTGTCATTTCCACAGTTTAGCCAGGGAAGAGGTCTCTATAATCCTTCAGGGAAGCAGATAATGTGACCAGCCTTTGCATCAGTTTTGACAATGACTGCATCCAAACTGGTTCCTATTGTGACATTGCTAAAAATGGACCTCCTTCCATCTGGCTGAAAGCAACTACACATATGCCACCAATTCTACCGGATCAGTAGCAACTACTGCAGGCATGTGCACCAGATTACTGTGCATATTAGAAGCTGCTCGTTTCACTTGGTATGTGTTTTGTTCATATGTTTGTAAATCCAGTCATCAGGACACAGAGACATGTGAGTTCACTGCTGTGCTGTTTTTATTCCATCACCAACTCCAGGCACACTGCACACTGGACCACCCACTTCCCAGCATCCCCCTGGTCCCAGGGACCATCACTGAAGATTCAGGCTTACACTTGTTAGTAAGGGAGTGTCTACAAATATTAAGCATTCTAATACATTAACATTACAGTATGGCAGGACTACATCTGTGACATGTTACACTTGTGAAACATATCGCGTTATTTGTGTCCGAGACCTGGAGCCAGGACACGTATCCAACATAAATGGCAGAAAATCACATACAAAGTACACAAAGAACCACGCAAAGTAAACTGCACAAAACCCCTCTGCAATCACAGCCCAGGTTTCTTGAGACTGAGGGGAAAATGTCCACTTCTCCACTCTGTGTTACAAGCGGAGAGGTTGCTCATACCAACCAATCAGCTTCTCGGTCACTGTAAAATTATAAGTAAATGATTGGTTGCTCTGGGCAACTTCTTTATTTGTCCTCTTCTCCACTCTTTAGAAGGTCTGATACATTTCCCCTGGAATATCCAATGCAAAGCTGAAAAGTCCAAGAGGAGATGTCCAACCGCCCAGCATATGCAGCTCCCCTCAGGGTCCACCACTACAACAGTTACAGACCACACGCGAAACAAGGGGGTGGTCTGGGGGTGCACCAGATTTCCATGAATTTGTTAATACAATCTGCAACCGCCACCGTGCATTCTGCCCGGTAAGAACTGGCCTGGGAGCAGGAATGAAAGGGCTCACATCTGGCAACATAGGAGTCAGGCTGACTCACTATATGCTGCACGCTGCTGCTCTGCCGGCCATAACATGTTATAGAAGGGATGGGGGGACCGCGGCAGTGTCACCACTTCAAATTAAGTGCTGCGCCTGCTGTCAGACTATTTCCGGCTCTGCTGGCGACGCATGCACTGGATGCTGGGACAAGGGAGGAGGAGTGGCATGGGTGCTCAGATAATGATGTCTGTGTATGGAGTCTTACTAAAAATGGAGCCAGCGACAGCCACTTAAATATTGTGTTCAGCACAGCTAGGTTTACTTGACCCATGCTCTAAGATAAATCTATATTGATTTTTTCATTAATTTGAAGGATATAGTATAAGGTGCCCACTAATGCTGCTCGTAGTATATGGGAGTCACAAATGCTGTGTATGAAACATCTGGCCACGAGCAGGAAACCCCTGGCCACGAGCAGGAAACCCCTGGCCACAAGCAGGAAACCCCTGGCAACAAGCAGGAAACCCCTGGCAACAAGCAGGAAACCCCCGGCAACAAGCAGGATACCCCCGGCAACAAGCAGGATACCCCCCCGGCAACAAGCAGGAAACCCCTGGCAACAAGCAGGAAACCCCTGGCAACAAGCAGGTAATTTAAAAGTAATTAGAAGCTTTACTGTGTGGCATTTGTAAAGGGCATTATTGTGTGGGGGGCATAAAATGGTGACAAGACCATAACTGTAAGTGGCATAATGTGTAATGGGCATTACGGTGTGTGGCATATTGTGTAATGGGCATTACAGTGTGTGGCATATTGTGTAAGGGGCATTACTATAAGGAGGAAAAATGACAAATGTAAGAGTTGTGAAACAGGATTTTTTTTTCCTGTGCTGGGCAATGTCTGGGCGTGTAGGTTGCAAAATTAGGATACATGGTAGTCTTTTCCTGCAAGGTCATGCCCCTTGAGCAATGCCACACTCACTTTTTGGGGTCTGCGCCTGTGGCGCACGCAAATTCTTTATCTTGCATAGCATAAATTCTTTATTTTTACAAAGCTGCCCCCCACTGTAGTTCTTCCCATACTACCCACAGCACCCGCCCACCACAGGGAGTTCATGAACCTATTTTTCTACAAAAATAGCACCGGAACCACCCATTACCAAATATCTAGTTTCGCCTATGCTACCAACATGTAGGGCCAGCTCAGCAACTCATAATGCGGGGCAGTTATTGTGCAGGATACCCCAGGACTGTGGAGGTCTGCTTCAAAGCGCAAAAAGGGTTGACTTGGCTAAAAAGGGGTGAAGTTTAATAGTGTACCCACGTAGAAGTAATTACAAAATCAGGGAACACATTAAACAGTAAAATAACAGCTATTAAAGGCACATATCCTACACCACGGGTTAGACTTGGAATATGTACTTAATAGGCCCCCACTTACGACAGGAGTAACTTTGGATGCATTACTTAACGAATTGCATAATAGGAATTAGGACTGAAACACTCAACACCATGGGCAATCATGTACAAGGCTAAACCATGCCTTATACATGAATGGCCAGCATCCCGCACGGTCTCCAAACTCGGGCGCTATTACATGCAGCCCAACATGTGAAGATCACTTCATATCTCCTATTTTTTGTACTGTCCGATAGTTTAGTAATGTGAAGCATAAATGGATTTATTACCTGTACGTCTTATTTGCATCTTCCAAGCTTAAAACTTCTTGCTGGAGTCTTTCAACCTTGTTCCTAAGGAAGAGGTTATCTTCAGACAATCTACTTAGCTCCATCCTACATAAAAGAGAAACAGTATCATTAGAGTGCTAGCAGTGAGCCATTTAAAGCCACAACGGCATGTAGAAAGGGTCACATTATCAGTGGTGGAAAAATAAAGGGTGTTTTGTGTTAGTCGTTAGTAGAAATACATTTTGAGAGTTATCCGAATAATATGATTGGTACGTTGCTGTTCCGTGTTAAAGATGGCTCACTGTATACATGGTGCAGTCTAAAAGCCTGCACCTTGGAAAACGACAGGATAGGATAAATAGCAACAAGTAACGGTGAAAATCTAAGGATATTGTGGTGGCAGACCGTAAGAAAAATGGACTTCAGCTTTAACCATGGCCATATATAAACGACTATTTCGGCAGACCAAAAAATCAAACTCTGCAGTGTACATTTTTAGCAATGAAAAGCTTTTTTCCGTTTTCCCAGTGAACAATAATTTCCACTGAACAACTAAGTAGGTTTAAGAAAGACACGATGCATTGCAGTGATTTTAGTTCTAAAAAATTTACATTGCAATGGACATAAAAATAAGCTGTTAGCCAATGTAATCAATTCCGATTTTGATTATTTCCATTAAATATATCCGATAATTCTTGCAAATATGAAAAGGGACCAAAGATTTTGTTTCAATGGTGCACAAAGGAAAAGGTAATGAAGAGGATACATTATAGAGACAAGAAGACAATTAAAGATAAAAAAAAAAGGGGGGAAACAAATCAAATTAAACAATTTAGTACTACATGCAAATGTGTAGGGGTCATTTATAAGTGAAGTAAAGACCTAACTAGAACAAGTAGAGTTTTTAAGATAGTGACTCAAGAATTTTGAAATTATTTTTACTCAACATTTTCGTTAACCTACTCAACTTTTGAGATTTCCTCACAGAAAAAAAATAAATATATGTTTTCATATATACACACACAACATGTCTTAAAAATTAAGATAGACACTGGTAATCCTGTGTTAATTATTAGGAAAGAGAAACAAGAAGATATCACACAGACCAAGAATAAATCACAACATAAATATGACATCTTCCCAGATCAAGTGTCAATGGTGCAGTTAGTAATGTGTCGGTGCTCATTCAGTGAGTCATTGAGATTTTGCAGTGTAAATGGAAAAAAATCCATCATCTAACCTGTGATCCTGACTTCCTGCAGTGTCTTGTTCTAGTCTCCGTACCAAGTCCTCTAGCTGGAAAAGCTGGTCTTTCACACAGCTCTTCTCTCTCTCCAGCTCATCCTTGGCTTCCTGGACTTGTTTGGTTACCCATTCTTCCATCATCTGCAGGCACTGACTCATAGCTACTCCCTCCTGCCCCTGCAGGTCAGGCTGCTCACAGTCTTTGCTCCTAAGCCACCAAAATGGAGTCTTATTGGCTACAAGATCTCCCACGTCCTTATTCTGAATCAGAGACCTATACATATTTTCAAGTGTGCCATCCTCAGTCCGATCTGGCTGCTTTTCACAGCTTTCCTGCAATTGAAACATAAGTTCTTTTGCCTTGGTCTCTGAAATTAGGCATTCATTTTCTCTGGTTTTCAACTGGCTGATTAAATGTGCTTGTTCTTCTTCCAGTCCTTTCTGATGCTTCACAAGGGTTTCTCTTGCCTTTGTTTCTTCCTGCAGCTGTGCTCTCAGAGAGGCTACGAAGCCCTCCATCTCTTCTAGCTTTATCAATGCACTCTCCTCTGCTTCTTTCAAAGACTGACCTACTTCCGCCCACTCAAAAGAAAATGTAACCTGCTTATTCTGGGCATTTTGGGTGTCGGGCTGCATTTTGTGCTTGTCTATGACTTTTTCGGTCTGTATTACACCATCTTTAATGTCCACCACCGGTGTATTTGAATGAGTCTGCACATCACATACAATTTGTAGTTGTGTACCTGCCGTCTTGTCCAGTGACAGCGGCTGCTGATCTAGATCAGCTACATTTCCCTCTACACAGCAGTCACACAGTCTTTTGTCTACGGACCGTTGCTCTTCTCGCTCAAGGATCCAAGAGTTTTTGGCCATCAAACCATCAACTTCCTGGCTGAGTCTATTAATGTGATCTCTATAGTGGCTTTCTAGTCTTTCTTTCTCAATGGCAAATGATTTACAGATACTAACTTGCTCTTCATTTTGTTTTTCTATCATTTTTAGCTGATCTTTTTTCCACTTCATCATTACTGCCTTTTCTTTTTCTTCCCATTGCTTTATCTCATGAGTGTGATCTTCCAGCAGAGTCTTCTTTTCCAATTCATACTTCTGCAAGAGCTTGTTCTTTTCATCGAGGTGTTGCTGCATCACACTCTGGCAATACTCAGTATACTGTGCTTCAATCTCTGCCAGTTTCTCAGCAAATTTTTCCTCTGACTCTTCCCTATAGATAAATGGATGTTCACCTGAATTAAATCAAATTATGCATTTCAAAGACCCTGTCTAGTTGACCGCTGATAAATACACACTGAATGGCTGATGATATGAAGTGCAGTGCATACAAATCAATACCGGTCAAATAAACCATTAGTCCTGTAAAGTAAAGATCTTGTTAAACTAGAGGTTAACTGAGATCTATTAAAGTATGTTTTGATTGAGAGAAAAATCATTTGAATCCATGCCCACTACTGGAAGACAGTGCAGTAAGCCCTTTAGGGGAAATATACCAAGCCTTGGAGAGAGATAAAGTACCAATCAGCTCCTAACTGCCAATTAGAAGCCAGTTGGTTTGTACTTTCTCTCCATGGTTTAATACATGTCCCCCTTTAATACCCCTTTCAGACTAGCAAAATTTCCCGGGTAATTGCATGTGAACGCGCATCAACCCGGGATTTTGCCTAGTCTTAAAGGGTCCTAAAGCAACCTGGGTTGAATCCAGAATCGACCCAGGATGCATGCAGTGTGAATGGGTAAGCCGGGTCAAGGCGACCTGGCACCCGTTCTCTGCATAGGAGGCGACGGCGCTTGGAGAGGATCATCTCTAAGCACCGCCTCCTGCAGAGTCAGCGGTGACGTCACCAACCCGGCAAAATATGCCGGGTTGGGCCGCAAGTCTGAAAGGGGTCTCAAGCCAGGTCGCACCTGGGAAGCACCTGTGTACACATTCCTGGGTGCGACCCGGCTACGTAAGTCTGAAAGGGGTATTACTCTCAACATAGCCCTAGCTGAGAACACTGTATGGAGGAGAACCATGGTTTATTTACAATACAACACTTTTAACAGCAATAGCATGTGTGTATTAGAGGAAAACTCTAGTCTCCTTGCAACCTGTGGGGATAGCCCACCCTACCCTCAAACAACCGGTAAAATTGTGGGTTTCCTCTACCAAGAGGGGGTTGGTTCTGGATATTCTAATATACACTAGATAATTTGGAGGATTGAGACCATACCCAGGGTTAATGCTGACTATGAGCAAGCACTACTTGTACTAGTCACTGCATTTTACAACAGGAGCCTGGCAAATCACTCCAGTCTGAAGAGCCCCATACACTAGAACGCTATGTCGGAGGCGATTTCCTTTGAACTCTCCCGGGAGCTTTTTGCATGTGATATATCGTATGCGATCCCAGCCATGCCTGCGGGAACAGACATATCACAAGTGCAGCACTAACAATCTAGGGGAGCCGATCCAACCCCTACGGGAACGCACATCGGATCGGAAACACCTCCAAAATGCCCGATTTCACCCAATATATCGGCCCAAATGCTGGAAATTGGCTGAAATCTGGCATTATCGTTCTATTGTATGGGGCCCTTTAGGTTGTATAGGACTATTATATATTGAAGAGGTGGTCCCAAAATATTAAGGAAATTTGAGTGCAATGTTTACAGTATCTTGAAAAAAATTTAAATAAAGAATTCCCTCGTGGGAAGCACCATGCATTACTTCATTGGAAAACTTGAAGATCTTGTTGCAGCGGTCAGTATTTAAAATGAGGAACTCAGACAGCAGAATAATAATGGAATAATGGGTGTAAAGGGACTACTGGCATGAGCAATCTGGAAATTTTGGACATACACCCTGAAATGCACCTAAATTCATAAACCGAATAGTCACATCACCTAGCAAGGAGTACCAGTTACATTGGGAAATGCACCTAAAATCATAAACTCAATAGTCACATCACCTAGCAATGAGTACCAGTTACATTGGGTGTGTGTTCATCACAATCCAGGGCAGAACTTTTTTTTTTTTTTTGTTCACGCTGGCTTACTTTGGGGGTCGGGGGGTGGGGGGAATGACTGAATCTCAGACACAGACACCATTGAACTGACCCTTAATTCTTGGTTAGACAAAGTGGACATGCTGCAACAGAATATGCATGTGCCAACATCATCTTAAATGCCCTACTGCACGGTTAATTATTTAGCTAGTATGTGTATTTAAAGGTCTGTCTAATATCAGTGGTAAAACGATTACACCAAAAGTAATAGGTCAGTATCCAGACTTTCATCTTTAACATGTTAAAACACAATTTTACATATTTAAACAATGAAGCTTTGTATGGAGAACATAGTAGATTTTTTTTTTTTTATGATAACCAAAGAAGGTGTCAGTGGACAGTTTAACGACAAGCTTGCTTATTTACTTACCTGATGCTTAACATGTTTTCCAGTATATGGAAGAGAGGTCTGTTTTATATCTGATAAATGAAACCACAAACTAGCAAAATCAAATCTAGGCGGAATTTCCAACCAAAGCCATTCACACAGTGATAGCACAGCCACATATATTAGAAGCTTGTGTTAAGTTTAGTAGCAAACTTCCACAAAAAGTAAAACAGAGTTTTAATGCAGAACATGTTCGTCAAGATGAGCACAATAGCACTGTTTTAATATCACCTGCACAGACTGCCTTCTGAAGACTATTTACCATGCTTCTGAATCCCCATGCTTGTGTATACGTTTCCATTCCAAATAAAGGATTATCTCACAAATGCTAGGAGCAATGGAGGCACTTTACACAAACTTATCTTCCCAACTGCCCTGTACAGCCTGTAGCATGACAGTCCACATTGGTGGACTTCTACAGGGGTGGAGCTTTCATGAGTATTTCCCAAATAAGGACATTTCTGGGTGGGCTTTATTTTGACCCTAAATGGTGGGTAGTAAGCATGTCCCTATCCTCTGCAGAGCAGAAATCCCTATTAATACAATGTACTAACTGTATAATTAAGGTGATGAAGTTAAAAGTAAAAATACACTGAAGACAATTAGATGTGCAAATGTAAAATAGATTTAATTATTTTAACTGGATGCATGTAGAGGTAAAAATTACATCTGAAGCAAAAAAAAAAAAAAAGGAAATGTCTGTCTTTTAACAACACTAGAAATTGATAGGACTGAAACCTGTGACAAGTGACCAGCACCAATATTAAGGCATCATTCTCCTGACAGAAGGGATGGGATGCAGCGGAACAGACCACCCACCTCTGACAGCAATATGAACACTTATTTTGTGGTAAATCTATAAATTAAAGGTGGTATTAAAAAAATAAATTATCTTACAAAAAAAAAAAAAAAGTGCAGTTCAAGTGGATATTTACATATAAATACTGAAGTTGATGTTATAAAGAAAGGTAAACGATTACAAAACGAGAGCGGACAGTCACTGCCATGCATAACAAGCAGCATCCCCCAGAGAAATTATTCAGTTGGCCCACATGCATTATTATATTGCAGTCACAACAAGCATTTGTAAGCAAACAGAAAGCAGGTTAGGTTGTATCAGTAATGCAAAGGACGTTAGTGCAACCAGACAACTCATCAGCTGTCCTACGAACGTAGTCTAGTCTAGAACACCATAGAGTAAATATGTGATATCAGACCTCACTGAGAGAAGTTCATGCTGGTGTGTCCTCTTTAGCTCCTCTTCCAGTTGTTCCTTCTCGCTGGACAGGCGCTGTCCCAGTGCAGAGATTTCTTTAGCATAATACTCTTCCATTGCAGTGCGCTCTTTCTCAAACTTCCTCTCTATTTCATGGATCTGAGCAGAATTTGGGAGCTGTTCTTTCAAACCATCTATAACCTCCTGATATTTGGCATTGAGCTCCTCCACATCAGTCTTCTGCTCCTCTAGCTCACTGATTTCCAACTTGAAGCTGTGTTCCGTGTCTTTTCTTTCTTTTTCAAAGTTAGCTTTCATCAGTTCTATCTCCCTCTCATAATAGTTTACCTAAAAGAATGCAACCATACTTTAATAAAAAAATGCTTCAAAGTGTTGTTAGCATAACATCTTAGGTGAACATATAATTTCACAGTTACACTAGGTGGACTTGTATGCAAGTCATCCATCTACTTGGCTCTACTGTCCACCGTCTTAACCTCCTCATTTGGACACCATCAATTAACACAACCCTTCAGTCCCGCCTTAAAAGATACTCGGATCCCACTGCAGAGCTCACATCATAACATAGCTCTACTGTACAAACGAATACTGTACTGTGAGCAAATACATCACACTATGGTTAAACCCAGCGCTCTATTTCAGGAGTGGGAGACTGTATCCATTTGCTATATAGGGAAAGAGGGGATGCCAGGCAGTGGTAGTTATATTAATGGACAACGTGTTAACAAAAATGGAAAACCTGTTAAATATTAGATGACATATGTACAGTAATGGCCTCAGATTTCCCTGTTCAATTTAGCTATGTTCATGACATTTCAACTTGTGAACTTCAAAGTTTTACAGACATGTGCTGAGATGACAGAACACAGCATTGGCATACTGTAGCAACTGAATATAATAGCTATGATGTATTACATTTATTAAAAAATAAGAATTTACTCACCGGTAATTCTATTTCTCGTAGTCCGTAGTGGATGCTGGGTACTCCGTAAGGACCATGGGGAATAGACGGGCTCCGCAGGAGACTGGGCACTCTAAAAGAAAGATTAGGTACTATTTGGTGTGCACTGGCTCCTCCCTCTATGCCCCTCCTCCAGACCTCAGTTAGGGAAACTGTGCCCGGAAGAGCTGACACTACAAGGAAAGGATTTGGAATCCAGGGTAAGACTCATACCAGCCACACCGTACAACTCGTGATAACTATACCCAGTTAACAGTATGAATAACAACTGAGCCTCACTGAACAGATGGCTCATAACAATAACCCTTTAGTTAAGCAATAACTATATACAAGTATTGCAGACAATCCGCACTTGGGATGGGCTCCCAGCATCCACTACGGACTACGAGAAATAGAATTACCAGTGAGTAAATTCTTATTTTCTCTGACGTCCTACTGGATGCTGGGTACTCCGTAAGGACCATGGGGATTATACCAAAGCTCCCAAACGGGCGGGAGAGTGCGGATGACTCTGCAGCACCGAATGAGCAAACTCAAGGACCTCCTCAGCCAGGGTATCAAACTTGTACAATTTTGCAAACGTGTTTGACCCCGACCAGGTAGCAGCTCGGCAAAGTTGTAATGCCGAGACCCCTTGGGCAGCCGCCCAAGAAGAGCCCCCTTCCTCGTGGAATGGGCTTTTACTGATTTAGGATGCGGCAGTCCAGCCGCAGAATGTGCAAGGTGAATCGTGCTACAGATCCAGCGAGCAATAGTCTGCTTAGAAGCAGGAGCACCCAGCTTGTTGGGTGCATGCAGGAGAAACAGCGAGTCAGTATTTTCTGACTCTAGCCGTCCTGGAAACATAAATTTTCAGGGCCCGGACTACATCCAGCAACTTGGAAGCCTCCAAGTCCCGAGTAGCCGCAGGCACCACAATAGGTTGGTTCAAATG
Organism: Pseudophryne corroboree; assembly: GCF_028390025.1. Classification (NCBI taxonomy): domain Eukaryota; kingdom Metazoa; phylum Chordata; class Amphibia; order Anura; family Myobatrachidae; genus Pseudophryne; species Pseudophryne corroboree. The sequence goes on along the minus strand of NC_086447.1, from coordinate 739,303,609 downwards.
AAACGCTGATACCACCTTAGGGAGAAATTGGGGACGAGTCCTCAATTCTGCCCTGTCCTTATGGAAGATCAGATAAGGGCTTTCACACGACAAAGCCGCCAATTCTGACACACGCCTAGCCGAAGCCAAGGCCAAATATATATATGTGACCACTTTCCACGTGAGATACTTCAACTCCACGTTCTGAAGTGGCTCAAAACAATGTGATTTTAGGAAATCCAACACTACGTTGAGATCCCAAGGTGCCACTGGAGGCACAAAAAAGGGGCTGAATATGCAGCACTCCCTTAACAACGTCTGAACTTCAGGCAGCGTCTTTCCTAGCCTTTAACAGCGTAGGAATCACTTCATCTGGAACGCCCTTTTCCGTTAGGAGCCGGCGTTCAACCGCCAAGCCTTCAAACGCAGCCGCGGTAAGTCTTGGAACAGACAGGGCCCCTGCAGTAACAGGTCCTGTCTGAGAGACAGAGGCCATGGGTCCTCCGAGATCATTTCTTGTAGTTCCAGGTACCAAGTGCTTCTTGGCCAATCCGGAACTACGAGTATAGTTCTTACTTCTCTCTTACTAACTATCCTCAGTACCTTGGGTATGAGAGGAAGAGGAGGGAACACATAAACCGACTGGTACACCCACGGTGTCACTAGTGCGTCCACAGCTATCGCCTGAGGGTCTCTTGACCTGGCGCAATACTATTTGAGCTTTTGTTGAGGCGGGACGCCATCATGTCAACCTGTGGCCGTCCCCAACGGTTCACAATCTGCGTGAAGACTTCTGGATGAAGTCCCCACTCTCCCGGGTGGAGGTCGTGCCTGCTGAGGAAGTCTGCTTCCTAATTTTCCACACCCGGAACGAACACTGCTGACCGTGTTAGCACGTGATACTCCGCCCATCGGAGAATCCTTGTGGCTTCTGCCAACGCCATCCTGCTTCTTGTGCTGCCTTGTCGGTTTACATGGGCGACAGCCGTGATGTTGTCTGACTGAATCAGCACCGGCTGGTTTTGAAGCAGGGGTGCTGCTTGCCTTAGGGCATTGTAAATGGCCCTTAGGTCCAGAATATTAATGTGTAGGGAAGTCTCCTGACTCGACCATCGTCCTTGGAAGTTTCTTCCCTGAGTGACTGCTCCCCAACCTCGGAGGCTTGCATCCGTGGTCACCAGGACCCAGTCCTGAATGACGAATCTGTGGCCCTCGAGAAGATGAACACTCTGCAGCCACCACAGCAGAGACACCCTGGCCCTCGGGGACAGGGTGATCAGCCGATGCATCTGAAGATGCGATCCTCACTTGTCTAACAGGTCCCACTGAAAGTTCCTTGCAAGGAACCTGCCGAAGGGAATTGCTTCGAAAGAAGCTACCATCTTTTCCAGGATTCGCGTGCACTGATGCACCGACACCTGTTTTAGTTGCAGGAGGTCTCTGACCAGAGATGACAACTCCTTGGCCTTCTCCTCCGGGAGAAACACCTTCTTCTGTTGTGTCCAGAAACATGCCCAATATCAGCAGACGCGTCGTAGGAACCAGCTGCGACTTTGGGATATTCAGAATCCAGCCGTGCTGTTGTAGCACTTCCTGAGATAGTGCTACTCCGATCAACGACTGCTTCTTGGACCTCGCCTTTATAAGGAGATCGTCCAAGTACGGGATAATTATAACTCCCTTCTTTCGAAGGAGTATCATCATTTTGGCCATTACCTTGGAACACACCCTCGGTGCCGTGGACAGACCAAACGGCAACGTCTGGAATTGGTAATGGCAGTTCTGTACCACAACCTTGAGGTACTCCTGGTGAGGTGGGTAAATGGGGACATGTAGGTAAGCATCCATGATGTCCAGTGACACCATAATATCCCCCTCTTCCAGGCTTGCAATAACCGCCCTGAGCGATTCTATTTTGAACTTGAACTTCCTTATATAAGTGTTCAAGCATTTCAAATTTAGAATGGGTCTCACTGAACAGTCTGGTTTCGGTATCACACATATTGTGGAATAGTAACCTCGTCCCTGTTGAAGGAGAGGAACTTTGATTATCACATGCTGGAGGTACAGCTTGTGAATTTCCGCCAGTACTACCTCCCTTTCCTTGGGAGTAGCAGGCAAGGCTGATTTGAGGTAACGGCGAGGGGGAGACGTCTCGAACTCCAGCTTGTATCCCTGAGATACCTGTAGAACCCAGAGATCCACCCGTGAGCGAACCCACTGGTCGCTGAAGTTCCGGAGACGGGCCCCCACCGCACCTGGCTCCACCTGTGGAGCCCCAGCGTCATGCGGTGGACTTAGTGGAAGCAGGGGAGGATATTTGTTCCTGGGAACTGGCTGTCTGGTGCAGCTTTTTCCCTCTACCCCTGCCTCTGGGCAGAAAGGACGCGCCTCTGACCCGCTTGCCTTTCTGAGGCCGAAAGCACTGTACTTGATAATACGGTGCTTTCTTAGGCTGTGAGGGGACCTGAGGTAAAAAGGTCGACTTCCCAGCTGTTGCTGTGGACACGAGGTCCGAGAGACCGTCCCCAAACAATTCCTCACCCTTATAAGGCAAAACTTCCATGTGCCTTTTAGAATCAGCATCACCTGTCCACTGCCGAGTCCATAATACTCTTCTGGCAGAAATGGACATTGCATTAATTCTAGATGCCAGCCGGCAAATGTCCCTCTGTGCATCTCTCATATATAAGACTACGTCTTTAATATGCTCTATAGATAGCAAAATAGTGTCCCTGTCAAGGGAATCAATGTTATCTGACAGGGAATCGGACCATGCTGCTGCAGCACTACACATCCATGCTGAAGCAATAGCAGGTCTCAGTATAGTACCTGAGTGTGTATACACAGACTTCAGGATAGCCTCCTGCTTTCTATCTGCAGGCTCCTTTAAGGCGGCCGTATCCTGAGACGGCAGTGCCACCTTTTTTGATAAGCGTGTGAGCGCTTTGTCCACCTTAGGGGATGTCTCCCAGCGTAACCTATCCGTTGGCGGGAAAGGGTACGCTATTAGTAACCGCTTAGAAATGATTAGTTTCTTATCTGGGGAACCCCACGCTTCTTCACACAATTCGTTTAACTCATCAGATGGGGGAAAAGTCACTGGCTGCTTTTTCTCCCCAAACATAATACCCTTTTTTGTGGTAACCGGGTTAATGTCAGAAATGTGCAACACATTTTTCATTGCCGTAATCATAAATCGGATGGCCCTAGTGGATTGTATATTTGTCTCATCCTCGTCGACACTGGAGTCAGACTCCGTGTCGACATCTGTGTCAGCCATCTGAGGTAGCGGGCGTTTTTGAGCCCTTGACGGCTTCTGAGATGCCTGGGCAGGCGCGGGCTGAGATGCCGGCTGTCCCAAAGCTGCGTCATCGAACCTTTTCTGTAAGGAGTTGACACTGTCGGTTAATACCTTCCACATATCCATCCACTCCGGTGTCGACCCCGCAGGGGGTGACATCACACTTATCGGCACCTGCTCGTGATTTTTCCCTATAGCTGCTTTACATGTACAGTTTGCGCCTAAATTTAGTGCCCCCCCTCTCTTTTTTACCCTTTGAGCCTGGAAACTGCAGGGGAGAGCCTGGGGAGTTGTCTTCCAGCGGAACTGTGAAGAGAAAATGGCGCCAGTGTGCTGAGGGAGATAGCCCCGCCCCCTTCACGGCGGACTTCTCCCGCTCTTATATTAATATTATGGCAGGGGATTTTTGCACATATATAGTTTTTTAGACTATATTATGTGCTGTTTGCCAATGTAAGGTACTCTAATTGCAGCCCAGGGCGCCCCCCCCCCCCCAGCGCCCTGCACCCATCAGTGACCGGAGTATGTGGTGTGCATAGGGAGCAATGGCGCACAGCTGCAGTGCTGTGCGCTACCTTAATGAAGACCGGAGTCTTCAGCCGCCGATTTCCAGGATGTTCTTCTTGCTTCTGGCTCTGCTAGGGGGACGGCGGCGCGGCTCCGGGACCGGACGACCGAGGCTGGGCCTGTGTTCGATCCCTCTGGAGCTAATGGTGTCCAGTAGCCTAGAAGCCCAAGCTAGCTGCAAGCAGGTAGGTTCGCTTCTCTCCCCTAAGTCCCTCGTAGCAGTGAGTCTGTTGTCAGCAGATCTCACTGAAAATAAAAAACCTAACAAATACTTTCTTTACTAGAAGCTCAGGAGAGCCCCTAGTGTGCAACCAGCTCGAGCCGGGCACAGATTCTAACTGAGGTCTGGAGGAGGGGCATAGAGGGAGGAGCCAGTGCACACCAGATAGTACCTAATCTTTCTTTTAGAGTGCCCAGTCTCCTGCGGGGCCCGTCTATTCCCCATGGTCCTTACGGAGTACCCAGCATCCACTAGGACGTCAGAGAAATGTAAAAAGTATATTCATAAAAACTCTTTAGTAGATGGAGGACACTGGGAACACTGGAAACACTGGAAACGTTCGAAAGCTGTCCCTAGAGGAATGTACACTCAGAAACAACCATGTGCAAATCATTTTATTTTCTCTTACGTCCTAGAGGATGTTGGGGTCCACACATTAGTACCATGGTGTATAGACGGGTCCACTAGGAGCCATGGGCACTTTAAGAGTTTAACAGTGTGGCCTGGCTCCTCCCTCTTTGCCCCTCCTACCAGACTCTGTTTAGAAAATGTGCCCGGTGGAGCCGGTCACAGCTAGGGGAGCTCCTAGAGCTTCTTTGGTTTTATTTTTTTTCCTAAGAGAGTTTAGGCACAGGGAGGCTGCTGGCAACAGCCTCCCTGCTTTGTGGGACTTAGGGGTAGGGGGGGGGGGGGGAGGGGGGGACTAGTGTCCAACCCAGAGAGGTTAATGGCCACTATCTCCTGAGGGTGATGATCGTTAGCCACCCGAGGTGACCGCTCTCCTGCAGCATGCCGCCACCCCCTAACAGAGACAGAAGATTCCGGTTTACTGTGTAGTCTATTAAGGGTGCACAGTTAGCGCCAGGTATTTAATTTATAACTGCCTGATATAGCACTGTGTGTGTGCTGGCTCCAAACTCTGTGTTCCTTTGAAGGTACTTGGGGGAAACGGTGTCTGACATTTTCCTGTGTGTGTGTGTGGGTGTATGCGAGTTTCTCACATAGCCATGTCCAGGGACTCTGTGTTTTATGCTGCAGAGGAAGTATCTTCTCCAGAGGAATCCATTCCATGTACTAAGGAATGTAATACCATGTTTAAAGCTCCTGAATCTGAGCCTCAATAGCTGGCTTCCATTAAGGGAATAATATCTCAGATTTCTACTAGGGTTGCACATACTGAGGCTGAAAATCAGGTTTTAAAGAAATCTATGGAAGTTTGGTCAGGTTCTGTCCCTATTACTTCTAAACCCCCTGGCATATACACAAAGAAACGTGCACTTGCCCAGATTATGCAAGATGACATAGAAACATAGAAACATAGAATTTGTCGGCAGATAAGAACCACTTGGCCAATCTAGCCTGCCCCTTTTTTTTTTTTTTTTACATTATTTTTATCTTTAACCTTATTTGATCCTTATTTCTTTGTAAGGATATCCTTATGTCTATCCCATGCATGTTTAAATTGCTCTACTGTCTTAGCCTCTACCACCTCTGATGGGAGGCTATTCCACTTGTCCACTACCCTTTCTGTGAAATAATTTTTCCGCAAATTTCCCCTGACACGGATACCGACTCTGGTACGGCGGACGGTGATGGGGATGTGCTGAGGGGGGCGGCATTCCTTGCAAAGGGGGTTAAGCTCATGATTGAGGCCATTAGGGATGTGTTACACATTACTGACACACCACCTGAGCAGGTTGAGGAGGCTTACTTCACAGACAATAAGAAAGCCTCAATAACCTTCCCTGCATCTAAGGAATTAAACGCATTATTTTAAAAGTCCTGGGAAACCCCGGAGAAAGAATTCCAGGTCCCGAAAAGGGTTCTTGTTGCTTTTCCCTTCCCTGAGGAGGATAGAAAAAAAATGGAAAACTCACCCATAGTTGACGCATCTGTCTCCAGACTGTCAAAAAAGGTGGTGTTACCTGTCCCTGGATCTACCGCGTTAAAAGAACCGGCTGATCGTAAGATTGACACTACGCTCAAATCCATATACACTGCTTCAGGAGTGGTGTTAAGGCCCACTATTGCCTGTGCAAGGATTTCTAAAGCCATAGTAAAGTGGTCAGGCACATTACTAGAGGACTTAGATACGATGAATAGAAGTGACACTGAACTGTTTTTACGCAACACACAGGATTCGGCGGGTTTCATGGTGGAGTCCATGACGGACCTGGGTCCTCTTAATGCAAGGATATTTTCCATGGCTGTCTCAGCACGCAGGGGACTCTGGCTACGCCAATGGTCTGCAGACACGGAATCCAGGAGAAGTGTGGAGAACCTATCCTTCACAGGTCAGGCTCTATTTGGGGAAGCGTTGGATGCGTGGATTCCACGGCAACTGCGGGTAAGTCGACATTTCTTCCCTCAGCTGCTCCTTCTATGAAGAAACCATTTCCTTCATCACCATCACAGTCCTTTCGGACCGCAAAGAGAAAGAAGTCCAAGCCCCCTACTACCTTCTTTAGAGGTGGTCGGGCAAAATCCAAAAAGCCTGCACCTACAGGTTCCCAGGACCAGAAGCCTTCTTCTGGTTCCTCAAAATCCTCAGCATGACGGTGGACCGCACAGCCTGGAGAACGGGCTGGTGGGTGTGAGACTCAGACGTTTCAGCCACGTCTGGGTGTCGTTCGGCCTGGATCCCTGGATCCAGGATATTGTGTCCCAAGAACTCCCACCTCCCCGATTCTTCAAATCAGGCTTGCCAGCTTTACTGACGGAAAGGGCTATCCTACAGGAAGCCATCCAAAAATTGGAAAAAAGTCAGAGGTCATTGTTCAAGTACCACCTCATCTGCAACACATGGGTTATTATTCAAACCTTTTTGTGGTACCGAAACCGGATGGTTCAGTCAGACCGATTTTGAACTTGAAATCGTTAAACCCTTATCTGTGGAAGCTCAAATTCAAAATGGAGTCTCTGAGAGCGGTGATCTCAGGTCTGGAGGAGGGAGAGTTTCTGGTATCCCTGGTTATCAAGGATGCGTACCTCCACATTCCGATTTGGCCGCCTCACCAGGCTTATCTCAGATTTGCACTGTTAGACAGTCACTGTCACTCAGTTCCAGGCACTGGCATTCGGTCTCTCCACGGCACCGAGGGTGTTCACCAAGGTGATGGCAGAGATGATGGCGCTCCTCCGCAGACAGGGAGTGAACATAATTCCATATCTGGACGATCCGCTGATAAAGGCATCGTCCAGGAAGATGTTGTTACAGTCCATTGCTCTCATGACTCATCTGCTCAGGGAACATGGTTGGATCCTGAACCTTCCAAAGTCACATTTGGAGCCGACAAGGAGATTGTCTTTCCTGGGGATGATCCTCGAAACGGACATGCAGAGGGTGTTTCTGCCGGTGGAGAAAGCGTTGATGATACAATCGATGGTCCGGGATGTCTTGAAGCCTGCCCGGGTATCAGTTCATCAGTGCATTCGCCTTCTGGGGAAGATGGTTGCCTCCTACGAGGCTCTACAGTACGGAAGATTGCATGCTCAGTCATTCCAACTGGATCTCCTAGACAGGTGGTCGGGATCTCACCTGCACATGCACCAGAGGATACGTCTGTCGCCGAAAGCAAGGATTTCACTCCTCTGGTGGTTGCAAATGCCTCACCTTCTGGAGGGCCGCAGGTTCGGGGTTCAGAACTGGATCCTTCTAAACATGGATGCAAGTCTCCGAGGTTGGGGCGCAGTCACCCAAGGGGAAACCTTCCAAGGAAGGTGGTCAAGTCAGGAATAACTTCTTCCAATAAACATCCTGGAACTATGAGCTGTATACACCGGTCTTCTACAAGCAGCACACCTTCTGCAAGATCAGGCCATTCAAGTGCAGTCAGACAATGTCACGACGGTGGCCAACATAAACTGACAGGGCGGAACGAAGAGCAGAGGTGACAAGAATCCTCCTCTGGGCAGAAAGGCACACAGTGGCACTGTCAGCAATCTTCATTCTGGGAGTGGACAACTGGGAAGCGGACTTCCTCAGCAGGCACGATCTCCATCCAGGAGAGTGGGGCCTTCATCCGGAGGTGTTCGCAGAGGTGACAAGTCTTTGGGGTGTACCTCCAATAGACATGATGGCCTCCCGTCTCAACAAGAAGCTTCGGCGGTACTGTTCCAGATCGAGAGACCCACAAGCAGTGGCGGTGGACGTCCTGGTAACTCTGTGGGTGTTCAAGTCAGTGTACGTGTTCCCTCCGCTTCCACTCATCCCAAGGATTCTCAAACTAATAAAAAAGAACAAGAGTTCAGGCGATCCTCATTGCTCCAGACTGGCCAAGAAGGGCTTGGTACGTGGATCTTCTGGAGTTATTGCTGGAAGATCCGAGGCCTCTTCCTCTTCGAGAGGACCTTCTGCAACAGGAGCCGTTCGCTTATCAAGACTTACCGCGGAAACGTTAGACGGCATGGAGGTTGAACGCCAGATCTTAGCTCGGAAGTGTATTCCGAGCAAGGTTATTCCTACCCTTAGCTAGGAAGGGAGTAACGTCTAAACATTATCTTCGCATTTGGAAAAAAATATGTCTCTTGGTGTGAATTCTAGAAGTTTCCTACGGTGGAGTTTCTCCTCTTCCTGCAAGCAGGTGTGGATATGGGCCTGCGTTTGGAAGCCATAAAGGTCCAGATTTCGGCTTTATCCATTTTCTTCCAGAAACATTTGGCTGCCCTCCCTGAGGTTCTGACTTTTTTGAAAGGGGTTCTGCACATCAAGCCTCCCTTTGTGGCGCAGACGGCACCCTGGGATCTTAACGTGGTGTTGCAGGATTGGTTTGAACCTTTACAGGAGGCTGAGGTCAAGTTTCTCACGTGGAAGGCTGTCACTTTGTTGGCCTTAGCTTCTGCTCGACGTGTATCGGAATTGGGGGCTTTGTCCTGTAAAAGCCCCTACTTAATCTTCCATGAAGATAGAGCTGAGCTCAGGACGTGTCAGCAGTTCCTTCCAAAGGTTGTGTCAGCTTTTCAGATCAACCAACCTATTGTGTTGCCAGTAGCTACTGACTCCTCAATTACATCAAAGTCCTTAAATGTTGTGAGGGCTTTGCAGCTCTATGTGAGGAGGACGGCTCGTCACAGAAAATCAGACTCTGTTTGTTCTGTATGATCCCAAGAAAAGTGGGTGTCCTGCTTCTAAGCAGACGATTTCTCACTGGATCAGGCTCACTATTCAGCATTCATATTCTACAGCAGGATTGCCATGTCCAAAATCTGTTAAGGCCCACTCTACTCGTAAGGTGGGGTGTTCCAGGACGGCTGCCTGGGGTGTCTCGGCTTTGCAGCTTTGCCAAGCGGCTACTTGTTCTGGGTCGAACAAGTTTGCTAGGTTCTACAAGTTCGATACTTTGGCCTCTGAGGACCTTAAGTTTGGTCAATCAGTTCTGCAGGAACCTCCACGCTCTCCCTCCCATTCTGGAAGCTTTGGTACATCCCCATGGTACTAATGTGAACCCCAGCATCCTCTAGGACGTAAGAGAAAATAGGATTTTAATTACCACCGTTAAATCCTTTTCTCGTAGTCCGTAGAGGATGCTGGGCGCCCCCCCCCCCCCCCCTGAGTCTGGTAGGAGGGGCATAGAGGGAGGAGCCAGCCCACACTATTAAACTCTTAAAGTGCCCATGGCTCCTAGTGGACCCGTCTATACCCCATGGTACTATTGTGGACCCCAGCATCCTCTACGGACTACGAGAAAAGGATTTACCGGCAATAATTAAAATCCAATTTATATAGCGCTCTTTCTCCAATAGGACTCAAGGCACTTAACAGATACATAGCATAATATAGTACAGAAAGTAATGAAGTACAGAACAGCTTTTCATAAAATACAGATGCACGTAGATTCTAAAGGGACATTATGGAAATGCTCAGTAAACCGGAAAGTCTTGAGTCTACTTTTGAAGGATTCTATAGTAGGAGCCTCTCGCACTGTGCGGGGAAGTGAGTTCCATAGAGTCGGAACCGCATGACTAAAAGCTCGACCCCCAGATGAATTACAGGAGATTCGAGATACTGCTAAAAATACTTCATCTATAGATCACAGTAATCGAGTGGGGCAGTATGGGATCAGAAGCTGCTTCAGGTACCTTGGGCCCTGGTCATGTAGTGCTTTAAAACTCAGTAAGCCAATCTTGAAGATGATTCACCATCTTACAGGCAACCACTGAAGGGAGTAGAGGATGGGTGTTATGTGGCTAGAGCGGGGCTGGTTGGTTAACAGCTTGGCAGCTGTGTTTTGCACCAGCTGTAAGCAGTGCAGTACTTTTGCTGGGAGACCAAGGTAGATGGCATTACAACAGTCTAATCGAGATGATACAAATTCATGTATGACTTTTGGCAGATCATCTGAGGGAATTAAGTGCTTGATTCTGGCTATGTTCCTCAGGTGATAGAATGAGGATTTGATTGTGGCTGATATCTGATGTTTAAGTGTCAAGCAAGCCTGTGAGCCCGAAACAAGGTTGGAGAGACAGCCTTGATCAGAAGATAGTCCAGGTAGAGAATGACAGACAACTCTCTGCCTCAGAAGGGCAGCCATCACTGCCATTATATTTGGCAATACCCTCAGCACTGTGGTAAGGCGACTAGGAAGAGCCTAAAAATGAAGATGGGACTGAACAGCAAATCTGATAAGGCAATGGTGTCCTTCTAGGTATAAATATGCAATTACAAGTTTTTGATGTCCATTACTCCACAAATTTGTCCTGTACACACAGTTTATGACAGGCCTCAAAAGTCAAAACCCCATCATGTACCTGTCCACCCAGCACAAGATACTTAGAAATTTAGGGGTATATTCAATTCATGTCGGATCCTTTCCGATGGAGTATTCAATGCCGGATTTGGCCGTTCCCGACATGCTAACCCGACTTTCTTTAAAGTCGGATTGACATTGTTGGAAACGGTGCTAAAACCCGTCTGATTTAGCCGCGTTTCCGACAACACAGGTGGATGGGCAGCTGAAGCCACCGATCCGTGTGCTTTCAGACAAGTCGGGAACTCCCGACTTGTCGGAAAAAATGTGCAGGCACTGAATAGGTCAGGGCCCCTTCCGACCTGAAACAGTCGGAAACTGCAGTCTTTCCGACAAGACGGCAGTTTCAGACAGGAATTGAATATACCCCTTAAGGTTCAAATATGCCAAAAGATCCACCAAGTGTTTGGACTAACAATAGATTTGACTAAAACTCCAATCCCTTCTGCTCTTCCAGGCCTGAAATGACTAACCAAGAGGAAACAAAGTGCCAAAAGAGCTTTCCTCATATAGCAAACACCTTAATATTGTAATCAGGAAGACTTCTGGTGAATAATTTTTACTTATTTTTGAATATCATTCAAGCATCAGACATGGAATCAAACCATTGAGCTCAGAAGAGAAGCAGACATGCTCCTCCCATCAATAAAGATCTCCAGTGGGCAGCCCACCCATCATGCCAATACCAGAATGATGGCTTGGGAGCTGGATGCTTAATTGTCCAAAACGGATTCCCAATCTTCTGACCTCTACAACAAAACAGAAAACTGCCCTCTGGCATTTCATGAACAACAAAAGTGGTGAAACCTATGGCCCATAGGTCTGGTGGTAACGGTAGGTAGAAAATAACTCCTTACCATTGTGGTCAGGTCAATAAGCCAATTTCTTATTCCCAGATAAAAGCAGGGACACCAGAGTACTCTTTAGACTGTGCATTCACCATCCAAGCACGAAGCCAAAGGAAACAGAGGGAAGAGACTACAGATGTTGAAAATCAGGGCTGCAATCAGGAGTACAGGTAGTACACCTGTAAGGAGTCCGGACAGCACAGAGGGCCACGCAGTGTGACCCGCAACCACACTTGTTTTTGAAACTGCAAACTCACTGCCCCACTGGACATTGGGGACATAACTTCCGTTTATAGTTACAGCATGTCTTTCTCTTACCTTTGTTTCAAGTAGTATTTTGAGGTCTTGGATTTCTTGCTGTAGTTCTTTGACTTGATGCTTGGTCAGCTCAGCTTCCATGGTCATAGGAGAAGTTTCAGATGTCACAACCGGCAGCCCTAGTAAATACCATCTCATTAGAATGTACCAAGCTTCCCAACTGCAATCCATTTATGACAGTCATTTCTTCCATTACCTCAGTATATATGATCCACTATGAGACGATTACAGTTACTTTAAGCATTGCTACAGCGTATTGCTTCATTTGACAGGATGTAGCACATTATAAAATGAAGGGACACTATTTCTGAGCCTTAGGCCTCAATGTACAGTAACAGCCTGCAAATTGCATGCTGCTGCAATATTTCGTTGATATAGCTGCTAGATTTAAGTCACATTAATATAAGGCATAACGGGGGTTGATTGCTGAAGACACCTCAGGACTGATTCTGCAGTTGCCCCTTAAGAGAATGTCAGCTTCCAGCAATATAGAGAAAAAAGTGGTCCATATCAGTCAAATAAGTGGCTTTAAAGACCCAATTTTTAATCTGGTGTATACAAATAGTCCTTGTCCAATCAAAAAAACAAAAAGTGTTGCCATTAGTTCCATTGGTGCTATATGTTTTGTGCTTCTATTGCCTGAGCCCTGTTTACAGCTCCCCCAATGTCACCGGAGGCACATAACCATTTCAGGTAACCATCCCATGGTCATAGATTCAAGCCAGTCTATCCATCAGATGGTGACCTGAGTCCTCCAAGAGTAGACACTTTATTGTTACAAAAAAACAGAAATAAGCCAACTTATATTTTAGTTTTAGTAGTCCTTGTATTGCAGCAAGAGTAACTTGCATTGCTTAGCCAGAAAATTCCTATTAGCCTCAGCAAACCCTTTGGGGGAAGAGAGATTTTGGAAAGGATAAGCGAATGCTCAAGAAACCAACAACCCTAGGCCAAAAAGCTGTTCATTAACAGGACCACATAAATAAAGGTTGTTGATATTGTTGGCTAATTTAGGCCCAAATAACCAGTAATGACTGCATGTGCCTTTAATGTAGTACCACAGATGGGCAATTAAATCCATCTGATTTTAAACAGCTCCTAAATTAAAATGCAGTTTGGTCAGGGATAGCTATTGCCGACTGCAGTAATTGGTCTTATCGTCTCATGACTGTAACACCCAGGTTGCGGTGGTCAATTGAAAGATGTAAAGTGGTCAAAACATGCCTGGATATGTGGCGTACCACATATAACCAGCTTTTATTTTCTGATTTTTTAAGTCTTGTAGACCATGTCATATTCAGAGAAGTGATCATTATTACTTACCGCTGGAACCTGCAGCGGACATGCTTCTTCTTAGCCTTGAAGGGAATCCTTTCTTGGCAGGTGTATCTGCTAGGAGAGGTATAGTAAATATATTATAGGTACCTGGCAACACACAAATTATGGGAGTTGTATTTTTGCCTAGTTAACAGATACAGTACCAGAATTACTACGGTTGTGATGGATCTTTTCTTTTGCTTTGTGGTGTAGAAGCTTGTTGTCTTTCATCTTGGCCAACAAACGTGAATATTTGCTCTCGTTGAGCTGGGATCGCAGAGTTTCCAGCTGAATCTGCAGTTCATCGTTCCGATCGCGCAGTTCCTGCATTATTGTAAATATCCACTAAATATTCAATATAGCTCATATTTAGACTAGAACTATAATTATTGTTTTCACAGGTATAAATCAACATACACCATTCAAGCCTCTCTACATAGAGTGGGTAAGGCTTATTTAACGCAACAGAAAATGTGTTGGTTACATTAGTTTATTTTGCAGTGAACTGATCAGATGATAAATCTGTGTTACAGCACATTTTCACAATGTACTACATAAGTCTAAAACCCTACCTGAAATCTAGAATGAAAACATAGATTCCCCGGAACGTTCAATGTTACATTACAGCAAAGCAACTATGAGACAGTGGGCCGGATTTAAATGTCCTCCCCACCTCCCGCCCGCAATCGCCGGCAGCTATTTTAGTGTTGCTGCCGACGTGCTCAAGTTCATTTCAGCTCGCTACCCCCCAAGCGAAATGCACGTAGAGAGACCCGTTTGGGCAACCAAATAGGTCTTCTCACACTCGTGCCCATTACTTTAGTCGGGTTTAGGTGCTTTGCGTGCCTAAACCAGAGTGTAATGGGTGCGATCAGTGCGATAAGTGGGGGCATTTGAAAATCGCCCCCATCGATCTCCCATCAGTTTAGACGGGAGTTCGGGGGTGTGAAAACATTTGAATTTCCCCCAATGAATTAGGTTATCCCAGTGATTATATACCTAATTACTTTAGGACACCTGCCAATATACTGTAGATCAGTGTTTTTCAACCACTATGCCGTGGCACACTAGTGTGCCCTGAGCAGTCTCCAGGTGTGCCATGGAAGAAGAACCAGGCCCATCAGTGTTTTACTGTTACTGAGGCTCTGGAACGATCAATACTGGTGGGTTTAGTGGTTGCAGAGCCCGTTCTAATTTTGGGCCCGGGCAGTGTTGGGCTCTTCTGGGTTTCTCAGATGTGGCTCAGGCATTACCTATGGAGAAGCTGCAACATGACATTCTAGGACACGCAACTGCACCTTGCATCACCATTATATTTGAGTGTGCCTTGGCTATATTTAAATCTTGTTCAGTGCGCCGCCAGTTATAAAAGGTTGAAAATCTCTGCTGTAGATAATTTGTTGTTACATACTAACGATAACATACAGATGTGTCCTCATACATTGTTGCTCCAGTCGCGCCAAATAGCCCCTCTTGGCACGCCAGGTCCTTGAGATTCTGCTAGCTCAGAGCATCTTTTTTGTGTCTTCTTATCCAAACATGCGTCTTAGCCGGATGTGACTGGGACACACAGGAGATAATTTGATATGTAACACTGTATATCTTTGTGCGACTGTATATGAAGTGGTATGATACAGCAACTCTCTTGCAGACCATTTCTAGTCAACTGATGAGCCTTTCAAGATTGGCAGATCTGAATTTGCTGAAAATGATCTGTAAATCACTGAAAAATATCTGTAATGTATGGGCACATTTTGGTGGATTGGGGAATCTTTAAATCTCAGAATCGGGGAATTGCTTACTGATGTATGGAGGCCTTAAAACACATTTTCAGCAAAAAAGACGCCCAACACTGGCATAGCTGCATGGGACCTGGCAGCTTACACCCAAAAGGCGTCTTGCACTGCATGGTGTATTGAGGCTAGAAGTATGAGCACACATCTATATAGTTATAATGAAAAACAAGTTATAATATTGAGCCAATTTGTTTTTTGTAATAATTTTTCCATTATTCACAAATTCTCATGACACATCCAGGATTGTGTTGGGACGCAAACACAAGAGCTAAGACATATAGGGGGTAATTCAGACCTGATCGCTAGGTTGCATTTTTTGCATCCCTGCGATCAGGTAGTCGCCGCCTACAGGGGGAGGGTATGGAGTGTGTGCAGCTGTGCGATCACATTTGTAGCAGAACTGCATAAACAGTGTCTGCTCAGCCCAGGACTTACTCAGATGCTGCGATCATAGGGGCCGGAGCCAACGTCAGAAACCCTCCCTCCAAACGCCAGGTCCCTTCTGCGTTTTCCCGGACACTCCTTGAAAATGGTCAGTTGCCACCCACAAACTGCCTCTTCCTGTAAATCTCCTTGCGATCGGCGGTGCGTTTGGATTTTTCACACCAACCCGTCGCTGACCGGCGATCCCCGTTGCTGCGGTCCGTCGTGCCTGCGCATTGCAGTGCATGCGCAGTTCCGATCTGATCGCAGGCTGTGAGAAAACGCAGCCTAGCGATCAGGTCTGAATCAGCCTCAGTCACCAGTAGCTTGCAGATATTTGTCATGCAAGTAGGCCTTAAAATAGGGACCTCTTAATCACCCTGAGGACATCAATACCTATACGAGCTCATCCTAACCACTGACTGGACCCAGAGCACATCTTAATCACCCTGAGGACATCAATACCTATACGAGCTCATCCTAACCACTGACTGGACCCAGAGCACATCTTAATCACCCTGAGGACATCAATACCTACACGAGCTCATCCTAACCACTGACTGGACCCAGAGCACATCTTAATCTATTTTTCGTCTGAGATTATAGAAAGTTTTCCTCATAATTATTAAAGAGAAAATTATTTTGAAGCAGAAAAATACACCATGGGTCAGTGACCCTGTGAATACATACACAGGGTCTGAATACATTCAGAATACATTATCTGAATAAGATAATTATATTTTATTATTTTTACATAGAACATGGATTTACCATTATGATATAGATTATTATAGATTATACAATAGAAGGGGGGGCGGGACTTGCCATAATTGGGACACAGAAATGCCATGGGGGACAGTTTTAGCATTCCCTAATAGTAAATCTATCAGGGCATGCTGGGATGTGTAGTTTCATAACAGCTGGAAAACCACAGGTTGGCCAGGCCTGTATTAGAGCACTTACAAATGCAAGCACAAAGAGAGAGCAACACAGTGCAGAATACTGTATTGCATTGGTAGAGCGTCTCAATATAACAAACTGTTCCCAAAGGGAGGACACAAGGAGTAATGGGGCCCATACATCAGCAATCAGTTGGGGCAATTCTGCGCTTTGTAGATTAGTGTGTAAAATATCTGCAATGTATGGGGTCCATCAATCGCCGATTCTGACCAATAAGTGATCGGAATTGGTAAATCAGGTTGTCCCACATGCTGGAATTCACTGACCAATCAGGGCTGTAGATTGTCAGTGTTTGATAACAATCAGGCGATTTGCAGACCATTACTAGACATACCATTAAAATGGGCACTTTTATGATTTGCAGATCTCATCTTTGCATGAAAATGATCTGTGAATAACTGTAAATATATACAAAGTACAGTGTGGGAACATATTGGTGAATTGTTACATCTGTGGGGGGGAGGGGGACTAAGAATGAGTGATTTTGTGCTGATGTATGGGCCCCTTAAAGCCACAACAGATCACCCCAAAAATAGAGCAACCAGAACATCACAAACATACTGCATGCAAAGTGGGGAGGGGGGTATAAAACGGTTACAATTTTCACCCAAGCAAAAGACATGCAACACATTGAAATATTTGGGAATAGACCTATCATAAGATTCTCTTACGATGCAATAATTAATGTAACGAAAATAATGCATTCATCCTGTGCTATGCAGAGTCACCCATGTGCCTTACAGTACTTTTTCTATTAAACCCATGAGTAGAGCACTAAAAAAGGTTGTGGAGACGGAGAGAGGCATTTTACCACTTTTAAATACCAGCTGCATATAGAAGACTCTCCTGAGGAGTTCCTGCAGTAAGTTTGGACTGTAGTGGTTGGAATTGAAATGATGGCGTTTGGGATGCTCAGAATACCGGCAGCGGCATCCTGATTAATAGAATTCTGACAGTGAAAAGCATACTTACCTTCCCCCACTGGCCCCCTAACTCTCTCCTGTAGCAGCCTAAATCTAACCCCTCCAACCCACAGCCTATACCTAACCCTCTCCCTGGAGGTGCTTAAACCTAACCCCACCGGGCTGCACCCTGACCCTAACCTCCATCTGACCTCCCCGATTCCCCCCCCCCCCCCCCCCCCCCCCCATCCTGCAGCTTAAATTTCTGGCAGCCTGATGGATGCATTCTGAGGAGTGTCAGGATTCCGGCGTCGCTATTCTAACCGCTGGGATCCTGATCGGATCCCCTCTGGAGATGGATGTAAACTAGTACTGCACCAACAGACGAGGAGGTTTTGATTGCTACAAAACTGCTCTGACTCCAGATAAAGGACGTGGTAAATGAATCCTTCATTCAGCTTGCACTATTATTATTATTATATTTATTCACGGCCATGATGGACTTCACAAGTCAAAATAAGTGAACATACGCCTCAGTAAGCCATCACTATAACTAACTTACTGTGAATGAGAGACGTGCTGCTATTATACTTATTGCTGCTAGAATACAGAACTCTCAGTCTATGTATACAATTTATGCTATGAATACAAATTGATCTTTTGATGTGTATTTTATGCCGGGTGGTGACGTGTTATAATATTATACCTCGTGTTTTTTTTAAGATTGTGTTTTTAACACTACATTTTTCTTTATTATTAAATTACTATTGCCAGTGCTTTCTTTTATTTTAAAGACATTTTTCTTATGTGGGTTGAGTAATCCCTCTAATTTTTCTAGTATTGTGTTACAATATGGATGCTTGGCTAATACTATGCATGCAGGAAAACTATCATAGCATGAGAAGGTACCACACAGGCTCACATTAACTCTCTGGGTTTCCAACATCAGTGAGCAGTCCCACAGTAGTTATACAATAAAACAGAAATAATAATCGTTAAATGTCTACATCAAGTCATCAGTTACTGTACATAGAATATCACCATCAGATACCACAACTTCGATACAATAATGATAAATCTTGGTCAGTAAATCAATGTTAAACACTGGCCCTATGTGTGTAGAGACACTAAGTTTCTCTTCATTATAATAAGTGTAGGTTAACTAGTGGCGGCTCTTCTATAGAGAAGAATTTTACTTCTCCTACTATGTATGGGATGCGTTAGGTTCCTGTGCATGCCACACAAAGGTAATCCAGAAGGGGCATGGAAGTGGTTATTTTGCATGTACTACAGGTAATACATCTGCATCGCAGTGACATGGGAGACTGACTGGTACTCACCCTGCACTGCACTTCATACTGTCGGATGATTTCTGCAAAGGCCTCCTCCTGCGTGAGCAGCTCTGCACTATGAGGATCAGCCAGTTTCTGGAAAACAAGCACACCTATGTACTTAGCACCAAAGTCACTTATGTATTTGCAGCCTCTAATTCTGGGTCTCATGGCGTCACATGTTACAGCAGTTCTAATAAAAGGTACAATGTGACAGCAACACAATATGAACTACATGTGCAATTAACACAGAAGCTATGAACAATCAGCTAGCTTCATTAAAGCAATATGTCTCTGTAAACTAGAAATGTTGATTGCACACTCACTGAGGAGCAGGCTCAGATTTACAATTATTGCCCTTCTCACGCTCCCCTCAGGGCCATTCTCACCATGCCTTCCTAATCCCATTACTGAAGACCATGAGCAACTGCCACTATAAGGCACTCTGCTCATATTTACATACAAGAAAGAGTTCCACAAAGGACCCACCTCCTGCAATACAGTGTGTTCATACGGGACTCAAAAGAAAGAAATATTGCAAGTTTGACACATGTGCAGCCCCTGTACCTGGACTGAGTGACTTTTCTTTACCTCCAGGTGAAACTATTCTTGCTACCTCCAATAGACACACATCCATTATACATTAATATAAGACGATACAAACTGGAGATGCAAAGTTACCTTTTGTTGCAGCATGTGATCTATGCTGGTTTGTAGCTTTGACACCAGACTTTCTGATTCAGAAAGCTTTCCAACTACCTCAACCATTTCCTTTTGCAACCTGCCGTTTTCCTGCAAGATAAAAGTAACGTTATCCGGCTGCAAAAACAAGATTTTAATACCTACCGGTAAATCCTTTTCTCCTAATCCGTAGAGGATGCTGGGGTCCACTTATTGACCATGGGGTATAGACGGTTCCGCAGGAGCCATGGGCACTCTTAAGACTTTTCAATGGGTGTGAACTGGCTCCTCCCTCTATGCCCCTCCTCCAGACTTCAGTTATAGGAACTGTGCCCAGGGAGACGGACATTTTGAGGAAAGGATTTACTTTAATACTAGTGGTGAGATACATACCAGCTCACACCTCACCCATGCCACACACATGGCAATCAACGTAACACACGGCAACAGGCATGAATCAATTGCAGCAACAAGCTGAAACTAACGTAACACAACTTGTGTATAACTAAACTGCAGGTAAAGTACGCACTGGGACGGGCGCCCAGCATCCTCTACGGACTAGGAGAAAAGGATTTACCGGTAGGTATTAAAATTCTGTTTTCTCATATGTTCTAGAGGATGCTGGGGTCCACTTATTGACCATGGGGTTTATACCAAACCTCCAGTACGGGCGGGAGAGTGTGGATGACCCTGCAGCACCAATTGACCAAACTTGAGGTCTTCATCGGCCAAGGTATCAAACTTGTAGAATTTTGCAAACGTGTTTGACCCCGACCAAGTAGCTGCTCAGCAAAGTTGTAATGCCGAGACCCCCCGGGCAGCCGCCCAGGATGAGCCCAACTTCCTAGTGGAATGGGCCTTCACCGACTTCGGCAACGGCAATCCAGCCGTAGTATGAGCTTGCTGAAACGTACTTCTGATCCAACGTGCAATAGTCTGCTTGGAAGCAGGACACCCAATCTTGTAGGGAGCATACAGGACAAACAAAGACTCTGTTTTCCGAATTCGAGCTGTTCTAGCGACATAAATCTTCAAAGCTATTAACCACATCTAGAGACTCAGTGAACGTGTCAGTAACCACTGGCACCACAATAGGTTGGTTTATGTGGAAAGAAGAAACCACATTTGGTAGAAAATGTTGGCAAGGTCGCAACTCTGCCCTATCTTCATGGAAAATCAGGTAAGGGCTCTTGTGAGACAAGGCCCCCAATTCAGACACCCGCCGTGCGGATGCCAATGCCAAAAGCATCACCACTTTCCAAGTGAGAAACTTCAACTCTATCTCTCGTAGAGGCTCAAACCAATCCGATTGAAGGAACTGCAACACCACATTAAGGTTCCATGGTGCCACTGGAGGCACAAAAGGAGGCTGGATGTGCAGAACGCCTTTCACGAAGGTCTGAACCTCTGGAAGAGAGGGCAATTGTTTTTGGAAGAACACTGACAAGGCTGAAATCTGTACCTTGATTGACCCCAATCGGAGGCCCGCCTCCACACCAGCCTGCAGAAAATGTCCCAAGTGAAACTCTTCCGTAGGAGCATTCTTGGATTCACACCAAGACACATACTTTCTCCAAATACGGTGGTAATTTCTCGACGTTACTCCTTTCCTGGCCTGAATAAGAGTGGGAATGACATCTTTCGGAATACCCTTACAGGCTAGGATCCGGCGCTCAACAGCCATGCCGTCAAACGTAGCCGCGGTAAGTCCTGATACACACACGGCCCCGGCTGCAGCTGGTCCTCGCGAAGAGGAAGAGGCCGAGGATCTTCTATGAGCAACTCCTGAAGATCTGGGTACCAAGCCCTCCTTGGCCAGTCTGAGGCAATGAAAATTGCTCAAACCCTTGTTCTTCTTAGGATCCTGAGAACTTATGGGATCAACAGAAGTGGAGGGAAGACATACACTTACTGGAATACCCACTGGGTCACTAGCGCATCCACTGCTATTGCTTGAGGGTCTCTCGACCTGGAACAATATTTCTGAAGCTTCTTGTTGAGACGAGATGCCATCATGTCTACTTGAGGAACTCCCCAAAGACTTGTCACCTCTGCGAAGACATCTTGGTGGAGGCCCCACTCTCCTGGATGGAGATAGTGTCTGCTGAGGAAGTCTGCTTCCCAGTTGTCCACTCCCGGAATGAAAATTGCTGACAGAGCTTTTGCATGCATGCCTTTCTGCCCAGAGGAGGATATTTGTCAACTCTGCCATTGCTGCTCTGCTTTTCGTTCCGCCTTGACGGTTTATGTACACGACTGCTGTTACATTGTCCGACTGGTTCTGCACGGGATGATCTTGAAGAAGATGTACCGCTTGTCGGAGGCCGTTGTAAATGGCTCTCAATTCCAGCACGTTTATGTGAAGGCAGGCTTCCTGACTTGACCATTTTCCTTGGAAGCTTTCCCCTGAGTGACAGCTCCCCAGCCTCGGAGACTTGCATCCGTGGTTACCAGGACCCAGTCCTGAATACCGAATCTGCGTCCCTCTAGTAGGTGCGGACTGTGTAGCCACCACAGGAGTGAAATCCTGGCTTTTGACGACAGGACTATTTTTCGGTGCATGTGAAGGTGGGATCCCGACCACTTGTCCAACAGGTCCCACTGGAATACTCTGGCATGGGACCTGCCAAACTTTATGGCCTCATAGGCCGCCACCATCTTCTCCAACAACCGAATGCACTGATGGATCGACACACTGGATGGTTTCAATAATTGTTTTACCATTTTCTGGATTTCCAGAACCTTTTCCACCGGAAGAAAAACTCTCTGAACTTCCGTGTCCAGAATCATCCCGAGAAAAGACAATCTTGTTGTCGTTTCCAATTGTGACTTTGGATAATTTATGATCCAACCGTGTTGTTGGAGTATCGACAGGGAGAGCGTGATGCTTTGTAACAACTGCTCCCTGGATCTCGCCTTTATCAGCAGGTCGTCCAGATAAGGAATTATATTGACTCCTTTTTGACGAAGGAGGACCATCATCTCCGCCATCACCTTGGTGAATACCTTCGGCGCCGTGGAGAGACCAAAAGGTAACGTATGGAACTGGTGATGGCAATCCTTAACCGCAAATCTCAGATAGGCCTGGTGAGGAGGATAAATGGGAACATGCAGGTAAGCATCCTTGATGTCTACAGACACCATGTAATCCCCCTCCTCCAGACTGGAAATCACTGCCCGGAGTGATTCCATCTTGAACTTGAACCGTTTCACGTAGAGATTCAAATTTTTTAGGTTCAGAATCGGTCTGACCGAGCCGTCCGGTTTCGGAACTACAAAGAGGCTTGAATAAAACCCCTCCCCTTGTTGCGGCAAAGGCACGAGGACTACGACCTGGTCCTGACATAATTTTTGGATTGCCGCTGTTACTGCTTCTCTTTCTGGAAGAGAAGCTGGCAAGGTTGATTTGAAAAATCGGCATGGGGGAACGTCTTGAAACTCCTGCTTGTATCCCTGGGATACTATTTGCAATACCCAGGGATCCAGGCCAGACAGAATCCAACCTTGGCTGAACAGTTTGAGACGTGCCCCCACCTGAGCGGCCTCCCGCAAGGGAGTTCCAGAGACATGCTGAAGATTTGGCAGAAGTAGTGGTAGACTTCTGCTCCTGGGAACCTGGAGCCGCTGTGGGCTTCTTTCCCCTTCCTCTTCCCCTTCCTGCAAAGAAGGGGGAACCTGGAGCTCTTTTGTATTTATTGGGTCGAAAGGACTGCATGTGTGTGTGATAGGTCTTTTTTGCCGGTGCAGGTGCAGAGGGCAAAAACGTTGACTTACCTGCGGAAGCCGCCGAGACTAACGCATCCAGACCATCGCCAAATAAGGTCTCACCTTTATATGGGAGAGACTCCATGTTTCTTTTGGAATCCGCATTCGCGTTCCACTGGCGAATCCACAATGCCCTCCTAGCTGATAACGCCATGGTAGCGGCTTGTGAACTCAAGAGTCCAATATCTTTCATCGCTTCTAGCATGTAGGCGGCAGCGTCTTTGATATACCCTAACTTAAGGAGTATCTCATCTTTATCAACCGTGTCAATTTCTGATGACACGCTGTCTGACCATTTTTCAATAGCGCGACTGACCCACACGCAGGCAATAGTGGGTCTGAGTACCATTGGCAACATAAATGGATTTCACTGTAGTTTCCATCTTACGGTCAGCCGGCTCTTTTAGTGAAGACGTGCCAGGTGCAGGGAGAATTACCTTCTTTGTCAACCTGGATAGTGCACTGTCTAACACAGGGGGTGATTCCCATTTTTTCCTGTCCTCTGCTGGGAAAGGATAAGCTACCTGAATCCGCTTAGGAATATGACATTTTTTCTCATGATTCACCCACATCCCTGCAAAGAGAGCATTTAGCTTGTGGGAAGGAGGGAACGTGACTTTGGATTTCTTTTCCTTACATAAATAAGCCTTTTCCTGAGGTACAGTTGAGGCTTCTGTAACTTCCAACACGTCCCTTATAGCCACAATCATATATTGAATATTTTTTGCCAATTTATGACCTATTTCTCTAGTCACTATCGTCAACACAAGAATCAGAGTCTGTGTCGGTATCAGTATTCACAAATGGTCTCTTATGTGACCCAGAGGGGCCGCCTGCAGAAGGAAGAAGCGAGTCCTGAAAAATCACAGAATTTCTCCAGCATTCAGCCTGAGATTCAGACTTATCTAACCTCCTGTTAATAAGATGCATACTGTCACATATTTCTTTCACCCATGCAGGCTCTTGGTGTGCCGGCAGCGCCACCACATTACAACTCTGTGTCCCTAAAATACCTTCTTCCGGGGAAGAACTCCCTGCCTCAGACATGCCTTACACATGTACAGCACACACTCACAGACACACTGGGACTTATAAGGGGACAAACCCACAGCAAAATCTGTCAGAGGGACACAGTATAGGAGCAGCCAGTTCACAACCCCAGCGCCAGTATGTAATGTCTGTGAACACAGAATGCCCACAGACAACAGCGCTTTTACACAGTAATTCACACTATTAATGCACCACCAAACGCTTTGTGCACCCCTTATTTGCACCCTGTACTTGTTGCCAGAAGTGGAGGAAAGGACCAGCGTTGTCTCTGCAGCTGAGGAGAGAGAGAAAATGGCGCTGAGCAGTGTGCTGGCTGCCTGAGGAAGAAGCTCCGCCCCCGCAATGGTCTGTATATATTTATACTGGTGGGGGTAGGGCTGTGCCAGCGGCATCTTATGCCCCCTTTGCGCCAGTTTAAGGTAATATTTTGCTGCCCAGGGCGCCCCCGCGCCCTGCAGTGCTCTGTGTGTGGGCGCACTGCGCTCCCGCCAGCCGCACCGTACCTCAGCCGTCACTTTAGTTGCTAGAGGATCCATCTTCTCATACTCACCTGTCTTCAGACTTCTTGCTCTGCGAGGGGGGTGACGGCGTGCTGTGGGAGTGAGCATCTAGGCACAGCTAGCGTTCAGTTCCCTTCAGGAGCTAATGGTGTCCTGTCAGCCAGAAGCAGAGCCATGAAACTCTTCAGGAAGTTGGTTCTGCTTCTGCCCCCTCAGTCCCACGAAGCGGGGAGTCTGTTGCCAGCAGTTCTCCCTGAAAATAAAAAACCTAACATAAGTCTTTTTCAGAGAAACTCAGTAGAGCTCCTCAGAGTGCATCCAGTCTCCTGGGCACATTTCTAAAACTGAAGTCTGGAGGAGGGGCATAGAGGGAGGAGCCAGTTCACACCCATTGAAAAGTCTTAAGAGTGCCCATGGCTCCTGCCGAACCGTCTATACCCCATGGTCAATAAGTGGACCCCAGCATCCTCTAGGACGTATGAGAAATTGAGGAGAGAATAGGCAACAATGCAGAATTAAAATTAATGCCACGCTACATGGCCGAATGTACGTGGACACCTGACCATTGCACCCATATGTGCTTTGTAAACATCTGTCACGCCTGAGGGTTTGGCTTGGCATGGATTGGCGTGGGAGGCTGAGCCGAAGCAGCTGGATTGTGGAGGAAGCACGGAGACTTAATAAAACTTCTACTCATGGAGCAATGTGCACAATAGAAAGTGTAGGTGGTGGACTAAATGTTGGTGTTCTAGCAGTGGCTTGCCACGAAGGCTTAACGGTGAAAAGAAAATAACTTTATTCTACAGTAAAGTCTTTAGACTTTGTTGTGCCCAAGTGGATGCCGATAGCCGTGACTGGATTCAGGAACAAGCTGGGATGCTGGAACTTGGCTAGAGCGGAGTAAGATTGCTGGACTGGATCAGGAATGGCAACTGGATTAGAGACCAGATTGGTAGCTGGACCGGAACCGGATAGGTGACCGGACTGGAACCGGATAGATGTTTGAGTTGAAAGTCTCTGTAATTACCCGACTGTTAATGGAGAAGCAGACAGCAGATAACCAGACTGGAACAGGATTAATGGACTGGAACTGTACTGACACCATTGTATAAGAGAGCTCAGCACAAAGCTGCATTCACTGAGTAAGCGACGTTGTTCTGGCGATTTGGGAGTGGCCAGGCTGCTGCCTATATAGGCATCATTAACTTGCAGTTGGCTGCTGTGATCAGCTGACTGAGAACAGAAACTGGAATGGCTGAGAATGATCAGGTAACTATATGGCTGCACCTGTGTCTGAGTTTTGGAGGGAACTCTGGCATCGAGGAAGTAGGCCTGAACCCTGATGGGATGGAGAGAGAGCGGAATGCTACGGATGCCTGGAGATAGCATGATACTGAGGAAAGCTCTGTGCTGCCGTAGTGTGGACAGTTGTCAGCGTCCGCAAGGAGTGAAGACGCATACAGATACTAGCGCTACCTGTAATCAGTATGAGGGCACACTTAGAGCGGACCATAACTCCAGTCTGTGGAGACACCGCAAAAGGTAAATAAGATGTTTTAGTGCTCCAGATTGTGACACTCTCATTTCAAAGCCATGAGCATCAAAATGGAGTTAGTGACCAGTTTCCTGCTGCAACAGCCTCCACTCTCTTGGGAAGGCTTTCCACTAGATTTTGTATCACGGTAGCAGAGATTCACATCCATTCCAAGACACAAGAGCTTTGGGGGATGGGTTCTGATGTTGGACAAAAAGGCCTGGCTCGCATCTGACAATACACCCCATAGGGGGTCCAATGGGATTGAGGTCAGACCTCTGTGTAGGCCACTCAAAGTTCTCCCACATCAAACTCAGCAAACCATTTTTTGGATGGACCTCATTTAAGCATAGGGGTGTTAGAATGCTGAAACACGAAACGGTCTTTCAAAAATTTAACACAAAGGATTGTATTTAATAAGTGCTGGAAGCTGCCGACTTGTCGGAAAGACGGCAGCTTCCGACAGATTTAGGTCGGAAGGGGTTCCGATCTATTCATTAGGGCCCCGTTTCATCTGACAAGTCGGGAAATCCGACTTGTTGGAAGCCTGTCGGAATACACGCATATCGAGCCGCATGTATTGTCGGAAGCGCTGCCAAACCAGACAGGTTTTAGCCCCGTTTCAGACAATGTCAATCCGACTTTAAAAAAAGTTGGATTGGCAGTGTCGGGAACGGGCCAAACCTGTCGGGTTTGGCCGCGGCACTGAATACTGACCTGAATACGGACCTGTCTGATCCTTTCCATCGGAAAGGATACGACAAGTATTGAATATACCCCAAAATTGGATACACTTAATTCTCTAGAATGTCATGGTATGGTGTTCCTTCACTAGAACGGAGAAGCCAATGCTAAACTATGAAAAACAGACCAAGACCTTTAGCACTAGAGTTCAAAGGTGGGGTGCTTTATGCCCCTACAGCCAGTGTTTGGTATTCCACATAGTGATGTGAGGTGTACAGGCTGCTGCATGTCCATGCAAACCCAAAGCACAAAAAGTTATTGTGCAGACAATGCTTCCTTAGGCAGTGGGGAACTCAGTAGTGAGGGTTGCAAGGATCAGCAAGTGTTTTTACTTAATACAAGCTTCAGCAAGCCACAGTTTTAGCAGTTACTGCTCATCAGCGCTTCTACTTAATAAAAAGCACATACAG
The DNA here is from genome assembly GCF_028390025.1 of Pseudophryne corroboree. Lineage (NCBI taxonomy): Eukaryota > Metazoa > Chordata > Amphibia > Anura > Myobatrachidae > Pseudophryne > Pseudophryne corroboree. The sequence continues at coordinate 739,276,214 of NC_086447.1, read as the reverse complement.
CGGACCGGGCCAGATCTACCGGGATTGAAGTTGACAAATGATTTGTTGGTAAAGTGTTATCCTATTACTGTGCCACTGGAGAAAGATAAAGTACCAATCAATCGTGCTCTTAACTGTCATTTTTCAAACCCAGCCTGTAACATGGCAGTTAGGAGCTGACTGATTAGTACTTTATCTTTCTCCACGGCTTAGTGCATCTGCCCCTGTAATCTTTAGTATGACCCGTTTTGCTGCCCATATGTAACACTAGGGCAGATGTATTAACCTGTAGAAGGCATAAGGAAGTGATAAACTAGTGATATGTGCAAGGTGATAAAGGCACCAGCCAATCAGCTCCAATATGTAAATTAACAGTTAGGATCTGATTGGCTGCTGCCTTTATCACCTTGCACATATCACTGGTTTATCAGTTCCTTATGCCTTCTACAGGTTAATACATCTGCCCCAGTGTTAATTTCAAGTCACTATGCTTTAATTTTATGCACCTGCTAATAAGGGGTTTGGATGACTTTGCCAAAAACATTAGAAGGGGTTTCCACATACTTTTGACCATGTAGTCAAGTTTGTTTTTCTGCTTAATATATTTTTACCTACAACTACCATAATATGTACTCTAAAGTCTATACAAATATATGATTGCTAGCCCGTATTTCTACCTATTCTGTTCCACAAGCCTACCAGATGAAGATAAATGTAATTAGGTCTTCGAACAAAGTTGGTTTTTGCTCGACTTAACAGTAGAAGAAGAAAAGTCATTGAAATGAGATGGATATGATAAATAAGTAGATACTTCATGAATGAGATGCGTAATGGGAAAGGTATCATTGCATGCCTTTAAAGATAAGTTCAGTTTGTCTCTCAGAAAAGCCTCTTCCATCTGTAAATTAGTCAGATCAGTCTCCAGTTTCTTCTTTTGTTGGTCGGTCTGTTGCAGGAACTGTTCCTTCTCGCTTTCCAGCTCTAAGCGAATCATTGACAGATTCTGTTTGTATTCCTGCTCCAAATCCCTGTATAACAAATTATATTATACTACAGTATAAGACAATATCACATGATATCCAGCACACAACAAAATGAGACACAAATACATGTGGAAGGAGAACCCAACAACATACACAAGACAGGAGGTAGGAAGCAGGATAAGGTGGTGTATAGTACATGTGAATTACAGGTAAAGAAGAGTGCTAGCTCTACACTCCAGCTTACTTGATTTTGCTCTCGTTGAGACTCTCCATGACAGAGTTATGGTCATCCACCTCATCAGCCAGCTGTAGGTTCCTTTTTTCTGCTCTGTCCAGGTTCTGTTTGATTTTGTCTCTCTCCTTAGTGACTTGCTCAAGTTGGCTGCTGCAAAGACATAATTATTGTTCACATTAAGGAGAGGAGGAATAGGTCATTTAAAGCCAATAAATGCTTTGCATTGCTCTTCTTTAACCACTTAACTGGCAAAGAAAATAAAATAAAAAAATGCTCAGAAATTGATGGGGTTTTTCAAATGAGTGAATTAGGTGTAGAACGTGTATTTAAACTTCTCTAAAACTATTTTATTTAATAGACAATTTTTCCCTTCAAAACAGTTTATAACATTGTTTTTTTGCTTTGTTTTTTAAATTTAATATAGTTTAAAAAGTATTTTTTTTTTAATATTGAAATATTATACTATGCACATCTGCAGAATGTATCTTTTCATCTAAAACTGCGGGACACAGTGAGGAAGTCTGGTCGCGTTTGATCTGACCACTCCATTTATGGTAAAAATAAAATATATATATTTATTTTATTTTCAAACATCGGCTCACCACCATTGGAACATCATAACCCATTGTGACTATGATTTCCCCAGCAGATGCTCATATGAGCAGGTGCCATGTACATATTGGTGGGCTGGGTTAATTTACATTTTGAGGGTGGCTGCTCCTCTGGGCAGCCGCCGGGTGGGATGTCCTGCGGTGTTGACCGGCCAGCAGTGATGGGCAGCACAGCAGACACTAGGGTAGGGTGCAGTGAGACAGATGGACTGGGAGGTTCCTCTGTGATTGGCGGCTGCTAGAAGACAATCTTTAGGTAGTCAGCCACTCTGTATTTCACTGGTTGCATTGTTTGCGACCAGATTAGATAACGCACTGCCTGGTGTGGTTGCAAACAATGCTACCATTGCTAGGCAAGCGGTTAATATGCAGGATATATATATATATTTTATTTTAATAATTTTTCCCAACAAAGCTGTTCGGTAATATATGAAATGTTATGTTACTTAAAGTATTTGCTTATTTTGTAAATCATACTTTGTAAATCAATTAAACAATTATTAATTACATTTAATTGTCTGACAAGCACAACATCGTGGCTGGTCTTGGCCAAATGCAGAGCCTTGTGCAGTATCCATTACTTGCCCCGAGTCCAGATTTCACTGGGCATAAATTGTATTGCAATAAGGGGTGTGACTGGATTCCGTGAGTGTAGTGTCTTGCAACTTTGTTGCGCACATGCATTCACCCACTTAGAGCTTCAGATTAGTACATTGGACTTAAGTCACTAATGGGAATTTTATATTTAAATCTCCCTCAAATTTTGGAAGTAATGCATCTCTTAACTTGGAATCTAATAATTTATTTTGGACTGCTTGTTCTAACACAATGCTAAGTTCCTTCTGAAATCTTATCGTAGGATCAGTGTCCAATCTCATATAGGTGTCAGAACATGCAAGTTGCCGCATTACTTCATCAATGTATTGGGTCCTATCCTGTAACACTATACTGCCGCCCTTATCCGCCGTACAAATTATAATTGAAGTATCAGAGCTAAGATCTTTAAGTGCTCGTCTTTGATCAAATGATAAATTATGATATAAAGGTCGAGGGGTAGCAATAAATCTGTTCACAGAGTCATTCATCAATCGACTAAAGGTTTTTAGAGATGGATTGGTAGACATGGGGTCAAACGATGAGGTACTGTATTTACGGATGATCTTGCTAGTTGAATCAACAAGAGGGTTAGTTGCACTATGCTGAAAAAATTCTCTTTGCCTCAATATAGTGGTGTTTTGACCATATGTTGTTTTAATATGTGAATTTCTTTGTATGTTCACTATTTCTCTTACACAGTATGCTTTTTTCAGTTTATATAGCATCCCCTGTCAGGCTGAGCGGCCGGGGACAGCGTGTTAGCCTCTGCATACCGGGTTGCTATGACAACCGTCGCTCCCGGATTACGTCATCTGTCAAGCGCTTCGTCTTAACCGGAAGCCCGCTGCTGCTCCGAGACCGACCACGCCAGCATGGGGATGCTATATAGGTAAGTGTTATTTGTATTGTATGTTATTCACGTTCTTTGCAGCACACGCTGAACCTGACGAAGGGACCCGCTGTGGCCCGAAATGCCGCATTGTTTTACATGCGTGAGCTTACTTTTGTCTGCTGTATGACTTTTATCTTGGGACATTGCCATCTCAGATATGTATGTATGCAGCATTAATATGGATGGACATTAAAGTGATTTGTTAAAGATAAGCCCTGCAGTGCCGTGTCCGTTTTGAACTCTGTGTTCTGAACTCAACCATGTATATATATATATATATATATATATATATATATATGTATGTATGTATGTATGTATGTATGATGTTAGAAGCCAACTTCTGTGACCGTAGGAAATGAGATGGCAATGGTCATTTACTAGCAGGTGGTCTGGTGAATGAGTAGGCCTTTTGATATTGCGTACTTACTTCAGGCGATGTCCTGGATATAATGTGGAAAAGGTGTTACTGAAGGAAACGTCTGTGTGTATCTATGTAAAGTGTCAAGAAGGTTTGGAATCAATGATCTCCTGTAAATCCGTAACAGATATATGAAATGGAAGCAGGAGATAGCATGATTGGTTAAAGAGAGTACAGGGCGGAACTACCCATGTGGTATTTTGTGTTTGATTAGGATTAAAAGAGGGCATGTCAGCCCTGTGTGTGTAGAGAAAGATATCCACTGCCTGAAGAGGAGAATGCTGCTGTGAACATCTTGTATGCTAAGCAGGTTTAGTAAATATACCCCTAAGTAAGTCGCTAAAGAGTGGGTTTGTAGAAGTGGAGATGTTGCCCATAGAAACCAATCAGATTCTAGCTATTATCTTCTAGAAGGTGCTAGATAAATCATAAGTAGAACCTGATTGTTTCCACTTCTAAAACCTGTACTTTAGTAAACATACCCCAGTCTTTAAGACTTTTTGAGCAATAAATATCCTGCATTTACAACGAGTGCATCCATATCCTGCGACCAACAGAATTGTGCAACACACTATCCTGTTTTCCGGCTATCCTAGATTGAGCCCAGCTCCTCCAAGCTCCGCCCTCTGCTAGCTACTGTGCAGGGCCAATGATGAGTGACCAGTGTGGGTCAACCGCCGCCAGTCAGGCGGTACATCAGCAGCGTGTGCATGTATGCATATACAGCAGCAAGAGGTACCAGGGTTGGTGGTAGGACCTGGTGGTGGCAGCAAAATCCGACACACTGCACAGTAGGTGGAGTCAGTAACAGGCAGTTACTGATGGTAAGAGGGAATCCCCAGGTCCCATGAGACCCAATCCAAAGTGTGATCACTTGGCACAGGCAGCGAGGCGCATCCAGTCACAGAGGTCATTATTTGATCATATACTTTAAAGAGTGGCAAAGTTGGAACATCTTTTCTAGAACAAGTGAAGCTTCATATAACAAAATAGGATTTTGGTACTTACCAGGTAAATCCTTTTCTTTGAATCCATAGGGGGCACTGGAGTACTCTTGGGATATGGACGGCTTCCACCGGAAGAAGGCACTGAATAAATTAATTTTGAGACTACTCCTCCCCTCCATATCCTGCAGCACTTCAGTGTTTTTTACTGAGCCGAACAGGATCGATAGAGAGATTGACAAAAGGAGAATTACATATAGTCTCACAGACAACAATAAAGTTGACACAACGTAACAGACAACTAAACAGTTGACACCATAACTGATTAACCCTTGTTAAATTTAAACCAGTCGTGAAAGTGTGTTACCATAAGAACCACTGGACTCCTAAAACAGGTAAACTGCTCTGGGTGGGCGTCCAGTGCCCCCTATGGATTCAAAGAAAAGGATTTACCTGGTAAGTACCAAAATCCTATTTTCTTTTTCATCCACTAGGGGTCACTGGAGTACTCTTGGGATGTACCAAAGTCTCCTCCGTGGCGGGAGAGCTGTTTGGCACTTGTAACACTAAACGGCCAAAGCTAGATGCTGATGCCGCGAACGTATCAAACTTGTAAAAGCGCACAAACGTGTGCACTGACGACCAAGTAGCCGCACGGCAAAGCTGTGTCGTAGAAGCCCCACGACTCGCTGCCCATGACGTCCCCACAGAACGTGTGGAATGAGCTGTTACTGAAGTAGGTGGCTGTAACTTAGCATAAAGGTAAGCCTGACGTATAGTCAGTTTGATCCATCTGGATAAGGTCTGCTTAGAGGCTGGCCAACCCCTCTTAGCTGCGTCATAGAGAACAAACAACGTATCTGTCTTACGCACAGTAGACGTTCGGGAAACATAGATGCGCAATGCGCGAACCACATCCAACGTTCCAGAATCTCCTGTTAACACAGGAACTACTATTGGTTGATTGATGTGAAAAGACGACACTACCTTTGGTAGAAAAACGGGATTCGTCCGAAGTTCCGCTCTGTCATCATGAAAAATTAAATACGGTGACTTGCATGACAAGGCACCCAAATCTGAAACACGCTTAGCCGAAGCTAAGGCTAAAAGAAAAATCGTTTTCCAAGTGAGAAATTTAATATCCACTTGTTGTAAGGGTTCAAAGTAATCGGACTGTAAGAAATCTAAAACCAGATTCAAGTCCCATGGTGCTGTAGGTGGAATGAAAGGAGGCTGTATCCTCTTTACACCCTGTAGAAACGTATGTATTGACTGCAACGAGGCCAATTTCTTTTGAAAATAAATTGACAACGCAGATACCTGCACCTTTAGTGTGGAAAGACGTAGTCCTCCATCTAACCCCATTTGTAAAAATAACAAAAGACGGGATAATTTAAAAGACGATGTCGGAAATTTCCGAGCTTCACACCAACCTATATAAGTACGCCAAATTCTATAATAATGAGCTGCCGTAACCGGCTTCCTAGCTCGTACCATGGTTGGTATAACAGACTCAGGAATGCCCTCTTTCCTTAAGATGGCCTTTTCAACAGCCACCCCGTCAAACGCAGCCGCGCTGAATCGGGGTAAAGGAACGGACCCTGTTGTAACAGGTCCGGACGTAGTGGGAGTGGCCACGGATCGTCTGCGAGTAACCCGAGGAGATCCGAGAACCAAGCCCTCCGAGGCCAATGAGGCGCTATTAGAATGACTGTGACGAACCCTCTCTTGATCCGTTTTAGCACCAACGGGAGCAGCGGAAACGGTGGAAACAGATACACAAGGCTGTATGGCCACGTGGCTGTGAGAGCATCCACCGCCACTGCCCCTGGATCTCTTGTTCTGGACACATATCTTGACACCTGATGATTGTGGCGGGATGCCATTAGATCCACCTGAGGGTAACCCCACTTCTGGATCAACATCTGAAATACTTCTGGATTTAATGCCCACTCTCCTGGATGAAAATCCCGACGACTGAGAAAATCTGCCTCCCAGTTGTCCACTCCAGGAATGAACACTGCCGATAATATCACCTGGTGATATTCGGCCCATCTGAGGATCCGAGCTACTTCCCGCATAGCCATGCGGCTTCTCGTTCCTCCTTGTTTGTTTATGTATGCGACTGCCGTCGCGTTGTCTGACTGCACCTGAACAGTCTGAAAACGAAACATGTACACCGCTTGTCTTAGAGCATTGTAAATCGCCCTGAGTTCCAGAACATTTATGGATAGCGATCTTTCGTGATCCGCCCAGAGGCCCTGGAGCCGATAACTCTGAACTACAGCTCCCCAACCTCTGAGACTTGCGTCTGTTGTCAGAATTATCCAATTCGCAACGCCGAATCGTCTCCCTGCAGATAGATTGTGTATTTTTAACCACCAGAGAAGAGACACCCTGACTTGTGGTGACAACCTCACCCTGTGGTGCAGCTGCAGATGTGATCCCGACCACTGTGCTAACACCTCCAGTTGAAACGGACGTGAGTGAAATCTTCCGAACTGAAGTGCTTCGAAAGCCGCCACCATTGTGCCTAAAAGGCGAATGCACAAATGTACTGAGACTGTGCGTGGCTTGAGCACTAATTGCACCAGATGACGAATGCCCTGTACTTTCTGTTGTGGCAGGAAAACCCTTTGTTTTACTGTATCGAGAATCATCCCTAGGAATTGAAGTCGTTGACACGGAATTAGATGTGATTTCTTTAAACTGACTATCCAACCGTGCTGAACTAGTACATTGTACGTTAGTAAGGCATGTTGGAGAAGCAATTGTTGAGACGGAGCCTTTATGAGTAGATCGTCTAAATACGGAACAATTATTACCCCTAGGGACCTGAGATGAGCTGTCATCACGGACATTACCTTGGTGAATACCCGAGGCGCTGATGAGAGGCCAAACGGTAGAGCCTGAAATTGGTAATGGTCTCGCCTTATCGCAAACCTTAAGAAACTCTGGTGAGGTGGCCAGATCGGAATGTGCAAATACGCATCCTTGAGATCTAGTGCAATCATGAATTCCTGTGGCTCTAACCCTGCAATTACTGACCTGAGAGATTCCATCTTGAATCTGTGGTAAGTGACGTAATGATTGAGACCTTTTAGGTTCAATATTGGCCTGACTGAGCCATCTGGTTTTGGTACCAGAAACAGACTGGAATAATAACCCTGCCCCTGTTCCTGCACAGGGACCGGAATTATCACTGCAGCATTCAGCAGAGACTGAATGGCAACCTGCAGAACTGCTTTCTTGTCGTCCGACACAGGCAGTCCTGTCGTGAAAAATCTTCCTGTCGGAAGATAATCGAACTCTATTTTGTAACCCTCTAATACTAAATTGCGGATCCACCCATCTGTGGACGTCTGCAGCCACGCCCCCTGAAAGCTCTGAAGGCGTGCTCCCACAATTGGAGATCCGAGATGGGCTGGGAGCCCGTCATGCCACTGGTTTGTTAGTGGTCTTGGTGTCTTGACGACGTGCATTGGATTGTCGGGCACTACGTCCCCGACCTCTTCTGCCCGGCGTGACTGCTCCTCCCTGCCCACGAAAGGGCTGAGTTCTAAAGGATTTGAACGCCGGACCAGAATATTTCCGTTTAGGTATAGTTGTAGGCGATGGAAGAAAAACAGACTTCCCTCCAGTAGCCTCAGAAATCCATTTGTCCAATTCAGGACCAAAAAGTTTCTCGCCATCATAAGGCAATGCCTCTATACCTTTTTTAACCTCCGTCTCCGCCTGCCACGAACGCAGCCAAAGTGCTCGTCGTACTGTGACTAGCGATGAGGACAGGCGAGAAGTAAGCTGACAGACGTCAGTAGAAGCTGTACATAGATATTCAGCAGCTTCCCAGATTTGATCCGCGAGAAGTATAAGATGATCCTCTTGCAGAGCCGATTTGAGCTCTTTTATCCATACCATTAAAGCTTTAGTAACCCAAATGCCAACCAACCCAGGTCTTAACAGCACTCCAGTTGCTGTATACATGGACCTTAGCATAGCCTCTATTTTACGATCTGCAGGGTCTTTAAGCGTAGTAGCAGTTGGTACTGGTATGGTTAACTTCCTCGTAAGTTTAGATACGGATGAATCCACCAATGGTGGGTTCTCCCATGTAGCTGTCATGGCCTCTGGAAACGGGTAACTCGATTTAAATCTACGAGGAATAGAAAACCGTTTGTCCGGATTTTTCCGTGACTCCAGTAACATTTTATTAAGAGATTCCGAGATAGGGAAACACATCGGAGATCTCTGTCGTTTAGTAAAGACTACTTCATCATTCGTCAGTGGCTCCTCAGTTTCCGTAAACTCCAGCGACTGACGAACTGCTCTGATGAGATTGTCAATACCTGGGCTGTCAAAGTCGTCACCTTCTGACTGTTGTTCTATTTCGCCCTCCTCATACTCCTGTTCAGTGAGATCTAGTATCCCAGAGACAGGAAAATTAGTAGGAAAAGGAAACTTATCTTTTCCACTCAAGGTGGACTTATGACCAGTTTGAGACTCCCCAGGTAACTCAAATGGTCTCATCTTAAACTCAGATCTTGCCGCCTCTCTTTCTTCACGAGAGGCGGCCAGCTCTGATTGTAAACCAACTAATACATCTGCAAGTAAAGCCCATGGAGGGTCCTGAGATGCTGGCTTTACTTCTGGAATGGAAATCGTATTTATGGCTGTATTAACAACACATGCTGTACATGTGGTGGATCCATCAGGCAACACACTCTTACAGACATGACATGACAAATGTTTCTTAGATTTTGCTGGTGTCTTACTCATTATGAAGACAGACAATACAAACTCCACACAGACAGACTGCACGACTCAGTAATAACACCAAAGTTCCTGGTATATATCTAGGCAAGTGCAGTGCCTGCCAGCAATACGAAAACTGACCCCAAAATTCCCCTAGTACCACTCTTAGCCGAGATGTAAAATAGGAAACCTGGAACAGACAGGAGAACATTAAACATACTAAGCACCAAGTCTTTCCTAAAAGCTTGACACTGCCAAATACTGTTAAAGTCTCCCCCCACTCCCACGACCTCCGTGTACAGCACCGGGTCTGGGCCTGTGGAAGTTTTGCAAAGGGCCGTGTGAGCGGCCTGTCCTGTAGACCCCGGACAACGGAACTCCTCGGCTGCTGCGGGCGGATGGCGGAAGCAGAGAGCGTGCTGCATAGAGCCGTGGAGCGGCCTATGCACACGTGCTCCCGCCCGCCACACACAGCATAGCGGCGTGTCTGTGTAGCCAAGCAGCGCTGCTGCTGCGCAGGGAACAGCGGTCTCTTAGGATGCTGGGAGCCGGAGAGTGAGAGCGCGCCGCATGGACCGTGAAGCGGCCCATGTACACGCGCTCCGGGCAGCGGTGAGCACCCAACAATCCCCAACAGTGGAGCGGCAGCAAGCGCTGACCGCCCCAACCCAACATACCTGGACCGTGACAAAAGTCTATGACGGGGCTTTCATCCAAGCTCCGTCCAGCTTTCCTGCAGGCAGCCTGCAAGTGGAGTGAGGGAGCTCTTTACAGAGAGGTCCGACACTCACGGCTACTCAGCCGCTTCCACTGTCCCTGACCCACGCCTGTTAGAAGGGGGGAAAGGACGTGGAAATTGAAGAAAAAAAAAAACTTAGAAAAAATTCCAATACTTTGTGGACAAGCTCCACTATGCCTTCTAACTGTGTCGAGCACAGAAAAAACACTGAAGTGCTGCAGGATATGGAGGGGAGGAGTAGTCTCAAAATTAATTTATTCAGTGCCTTCTTCCGGTGGAAGCCGTCCATATCCCAAGAGTACTCCAGTGACCCCTAGTGGATGAAAAAGAAATACAAGGTAATATTAGAGACAATTTCCATTAGGCGATAGATAAAAAATAAGAATTTACTCACCGGTAATTCTATTTCTCGTAGTCCGTAGTGGATGCTGGGAACTCCGTAAGGACCACGGGGAATAGACGGCTCCGCAGGAGACTGGGCACATCTAAAGAAAGATTTAGGACTACCTGGTGTGCACTGGCTCCTCCCCCTATGACCCTCCTCCAAGCCTCAGTTAGAATACTGTGCCCGGAAGAGCTGACACAATAAGGAAGGATTTTGAATCCCGGGTAAGACTCATACCAGCCACACCAATCACACCATATAACACGTGATAGGAACCCCGGTTAACAGTATGATAACAATGGAGCCTCTGAACAGATGGCTCGCAATAACAACCCGATTTGTGTAACAATAACTATTTACAAGTATTGCAGACAATCCGCACTTGGGATGGGCGCCCAGCATCCACTACGGACTACGAGAAATAGAATTACCGGTGAGTAAATTCTTATTTTCTCTGACGTCCTAGTGGATGCTGGGAACTCCGTAAGGACCATGGGGATTATACCAAAGCTCCCAAACGGGCGGGAGAGTGCGGATGACTCTGCAGCACCGAATGAGAGAACTCCAGGTCCTCCTCAGCCAGGGTATCAAATTTATAGAATTTTGCAAACGTGTTTGCCCCTGACCAAGTAGCAGCTCGGCAAAGTTGTAAAGCCGAGACCCCTCGGGCAGCCGCCCAAGATGAGCCCACCTTCCTTGTGGAATGGGCTTTTACAGATTTAGGCTGCGGTAGTCCCACCGCAGAATGCGCCAGCTGAATAGTGCTACAAATCCAGCGCGCGATAGTCTGCTTAGAAGCAGGAGCACCCAGTTTGTTGGGTGCATACAGGATAAACAGCGAGTCAGTTTTCCTGACTCCAGCCGTCCTGGAAACATAAATTTTCAAGGCCCTGACTACGTCCAGTAACTTGGAATCTTCCAAGTCCCTAGTAGCCGCAGGCACCACAATAGGCTGGTTCAAGTGAAACGCTGATACCACCTTCGGGAGAAACTGAGGACGAGTCCTCAACTCTGCCCTATCCATATGGAAAATCAGATAAGGGCTTTTATAGGACAAAGCCGCCAATTCTGACACACGCCTGGCCGAAGCCAGGGCCAACAGTATGACCACTTTCCACGTGAGATATTTCAAATCCACAGTCTTATGTGGTTCAAACCAATGTGATTTCAGGAACTCCAAAACCACATTGAGATCCCAAGGTGCCACTGGGGGCACAAAAGGAGGCTGAATATGCAGAACTCCTTTGACAAAAGTCTGAACTTCAGGCAGTGAAGCCAGTTCTTTCTGGAAGAAAATCGACAGGGCCGAAATCTGGACCTTAATGGACCCCAATTTGAGGCCCAACGTCACCCCTGCTTGCAGGAAATGCAGGAATCGACCCAGTTGAAATTCCTCCGTTGGGGCCTTCCTGGCCTCACACCAAGCAACATATTTCCGCCAAATGCGGTGATAATGTTTTGCGGTGACATCCTTCCTGGCTTTGATCAGGGTAGGGATGACTTCCTCCGGAATGCCCTTTTCCTTCAGGATCCGGTGTTCAACCGCCATGCCGTCAAACGTAGCCGCGGTAAGTCTTGGAACAGACAGGGCCCCTGCTGCAGCAGGTCTTGTCTGAGCGGCAGAGGCCAAGGGTCCTCTAAAAGCATCTCTTGAAGTTCCGGGTACCAAGCTCTTCTTGGCCAATCCGGAACCACGAGTATAGTTTTCACTCCTCGCCTTCGTATTATTCTCAGTACCTTGGGAATGAGAGGCAGAGGAGGAAACACATAAACCGACTGGTACACCCACGGTGTTACTAGAGCGTCCACAGCGATCGCCTGAGGGTCCCTTGACCTAGCGCAATATCTTTTTAGCTTTTTGTTGAGGCGGGACGCCATCATGGCCACCTGTGGTCTTTCCCAACAGTTTACCAGCATTTGGAAGACTTCTGGATGAAGTCCCCATTCTCCCGGGTGGAGGTCGTGCCTGCTGAGGAAGTCTGCTTCCCAGTTGTCCACTCCCGGAATGAACACTGCTGTCAGTGCTAACACATGATTTTCCACCCATCGGAGAATCCTTGTGGCTTCTGCCAATGCCCTCCTGCTTCTTGTGCCGCCCTGTCTGTTTACATGGGCGACCGCCGTGATGTTGTCTGATTGGATCAGTACCGGCTGGTTCTGAAGCAGGGGCCTTGCTTGGCTTAGGGCATTGTAAATGGCCCTTAGCTCCAGAATATTTATGTGAAGCGAAATCTCCTGATTTGACCACAGTCCTTGGAAATTTCTTCCCTGTGTGACTGCACCCCAGCCCCGAAGGCTGGCATCCGTGGTCACCAGGACCCAGTCCTGTATTCCGAATCTGCGGCCCTCTAGTAGATGAGCCCTCTGCAGCCACCACAGCAGCGACACCCTGGTCCCTGCCGACAGGGTTATCCGCTGTTGCATCTGGAGATGGGACCCGGACCATTTGTCCAACAGGTCCCACTGGAAAGTCCTTGCGTGGAACCTTACGAATGGAATTGCTTCGTACGAAGCTACCATTTTTCCCAGGACTCGTGTGCATTGATGTACCGACACCTGTCCCGGTTTTAGGAGGTCTCTGACTAGAGATGATAACTCCTCGGCTTTTTCCACTGGAAGAAACACTTTTTTCTGGTCTGTGTCCAGAATCATTCCCAGGAACAGAAGACGTGTCGTCGGGACCAGCTGTGACTTTGGAATATTGAGAATCCAGCCGTGCTGTTGCAGCACTTCCCGAGAAAGTGCTACCCCCACTACCAACTGTTCCTTGGACCTCGCCTTTATCAGGAGATCGTCCAAGTATGGGATAATTAAAAACTCCCTTCTTGCGAAGGAGTATCATCATGTCGGCCATTACCTTGGTAAAGACCCTCGGTGCCGTGGATAACCCAAACGGTAGCGTCTGGAACGGATAGTGACAGTCCTGTACCACAAACCTGAGGTACTCCTGGTGAGGAGGGTAAATGGGGACATGCAGGTAAGCATCCTTGATGTCCAGAGAGACCCTGTAATCCCCCTCGTCCAGGTTCGCAATAACCGCCCTGAGCGATTCCATCTTGAACTTGAATCTTTTGATATATGTGTTCAAGGATTTTAAATTTAATATGGGTCTCACCGAACCTTACGGTTTCGGTACCACAAACATTGTGGAATAGTAACCCTTTCCTTGTTGAAGGAGGGGTACCTTGACAATCACTTGCAGTGAATACAGTTTTTAGATAACCACCACACTGCCTCCCTGGCAGAGGGAGTTGCCGGTAAGGCAGATTTTAGGAAATGGCGGGGGGGGGGGGAGACGTCTCGAATTCCAGCCTGTACCCCTGAGATACTGTTTGAAGAACCCCGGGATCCGCCTGTGAGAGAGCCCACTGTGCGCTGAAATTTTTGAGACGGGCCCCCACCGTACCCGGGTCCGCCTGAGCAGTCCCAGCGTCATGCTGTGGACTTACCGGACGCAGGGGAGGACTTCTGCTCTTGGGAACTAGCTGTGTGCTGCAGCTTTTTCCCTCTACCTTTTCCTCTTGGCAGAAAAGATGAGCCTCCAGCCCTCTTGCTTTTCTGGGGCCGAAAGGACTGTACCTGATAATACAGTGCTTTCTTTTGCTGTGGGGTAGCTTGTGGCAACCAGTTTGATTTCCCAGCAGTAGCTGTGGAAACGAGGTCTGAAAGACCATCCCCAAACAGTTCCACCCCCTTATAGGGCAAAACTTCCATGTGCCGTTTTGAATCGGCATCGCTTTTACATAGCGCTTATTTGTGATGCCAGCCGGCAAATATCCCTCTGTGCATCACGCATGTATAAGACAGCGTCTTTTATATGCTCTATTGTCAGCAAAATATTGTCCCTATCCATAGTATTATCCGACAGGGAATCTGACCACGCAGCTGCCGCACTGCACCTCCATGCCGAGGCAATAGCTGGTCTCAATATAATGCCCATGTGTGTGTATATAGCTTTAAGGGTAGTTTCCTGCTTTCTATCAGCAGGTTCCTTTAGGGCGGCCGTATCCGGAGACGGTAGTGCCACCTTTTTTAATAAGCGTGTCAGCGCTTTATCTACCCTAGGGGGTATTTCCCAACGTGACCTATCCTCTGGCGGAAAAGGGTACGCTGCTTAGAAATTATCAATTTCTTATCGGGGGAAGTCCACGCTTCCTCACACACCTCATATTAATTTCTCAGATGCAGGAAAAACTACAGGTAGTTTTTTCTCACCAAACATAATACCCTTTTTTGTGGTACCTGGGGTATTATCAGAAATGTGTAATACATTTTTCATTGCCTCAATCATGTAACGGGTGGACCTATTGGAGGGTACACTAGTCTCATCGTCGTCGACACTGGAGTCGATATCCGTGTCGACATCTGTGTCTGTCATCTGAGGTAGCGTGCGTTTTAAAGCCCCTGATGACATTTGAGACGCTGGAACAGGCACAAGCTGAGTAGCCGGCTGTCCTATGTCGTCAAACCTTTTGTGTAAGGAGTTGACACCTTCCATAAGTCCATCCACACAGGTGTCGACCCCGCAGGGGGTGACATCACATTCACAGGCATTTGCTTTTTTTTTTCTGAGCTGTGAGGGAAAATGGCGCCAGTGTGCTGAGGGAGATGGCTCCACCCCTTTTTCGGCGGGCTTTCTCCCGCTATTTTAATAATTCTGGCAGGGGTTAATATACACCTATATAGCCCCTGGGGCTATATATGGTGTCAGTTTGCCAGCCAAGGTGCTATTTATTGCTGCTTAGGGCGCCCCCCCCAGCGCCCTGCACCCATCAGTGACCGCAGTGTGTGGTGTGCATGAGGAGCAATGGCGCACAGCTGCAGTGCTGTGCGCTACCTTGGAGAAGACAGAAGTCTTCAGCCGCCGATTTTCCGGACCTTCTTGCTTCTGGCTCTGTAAGGGGCGCGGCTCCGGGAACGGACGACGAGGTCGGGTCCTGTGTTCGATCCCTCTGGAGCTAATGGTGTCCAGTAGCCTAAAAAGCCCAAGCTACCACCACTTAGGTAGGTTCGCTTCTTCTCCCCTTAGTCCCTCGGTGCAGTGAGCCTGTTGCCAGCAGGTCTCACTGTAAAATAAAAAACCTAAACTATACTTTCTTTCTAGGAGCTCAGGAGAGCCCCTAGTGTGCATCCAGCTCGGCCGGGCACAGAAATCTAACGGAGGCTTGGAGGAGGGTCATAGGGGGAGGAGCCAGTGCACACCAGATAGTCCTAAATCTTTCTTTAGATGTGCCCAGTCTCCTGCGGAGCCGTCTATTCCCCATGGTCCTTACGGAGTTCCCAGCATCCATTAGGACGTCAGAGAAATAAGATTTTAAATTACCTACCGGTAAATCCTTTTCTCACAGTCCACAGGGGATACTAGGAATCCATTTAGTACCATGGGGTATAGACGGATCCACTAGGAGCCTTGGGCACTTTAAGAATTTGATAGTGTGCGCTGGCTCCTCCCTCTATGCCCCTCCTACCAAACTCAGTCAGGAAACTGTGCCCGAGGAGGCAGACATACTTTGAGAGAAGGATAGATAAGGAAAGTGGTGAGATTACAAACCAGCACACAGAGAACAAGAGGAAAACCATGCTAACCAAACTTGAAACATGAACAGCAACAGCCGAACAAACCAGAATACTTAACTAAGTAACAGTGCAGAGAGAACGAAGCACCGGGCGGGCACCCAGTATCCCCTACGGACTACGAGAAAAGGGTTTCCCGTAACAACGAAGGGAAAGAAGAAAGCGATCGCTTGAAGATGGACTGGCGACGGGCTTTCCTGGGCGGCAACACAGCATCCGGAGCCGTTTTTAGGGAGTGGTAAGAAAAACGCAGGCGTGTCCAGGGTGGGTGTTAGACGTCAGAGCCAGGACCGAACAGGCTGAAAACGTTGCAGCTGGTAAGCATGTCTAGCCCTACTTACAAACTGCACAAATTTATTCCCCATAGCAGGGCTGCACAAGCGAATGCAGCCTTGCTATGGGGAAAACCCACCCCCATAGGCAGAGTATAGTTGATCGCATGGGCTGCAAAAAGCAGCTTAGTGCGATCAACCCTGAATGAGGGCCAATATCCCTTGTTTTGCAGATGAGGTGGAACTGGAACAATGACCTGAGTCTGTACCAGTTTTTGAATGGCGTCCTGTAAGGTTATACTTGCCTCTTGTGAAACTGGTAAGCCTGATTTGAAGAATCTGTGAGGTGGGAGCTCCTGAAACTCCCGTCTGTAGCCCTGGAAAATAAGATCCAGACCCAGGGATCCTGGGATACTGGCACAAACCTGTCCAGATGTGACTGAAATTTTTTAGTCGGGCTCTCACCTGCCAGTCTTCCAGGCATCGCGGTCCACCGTCATGCTGAAGGCTTTGAGGAATCAGAGCTTGAGCTCTGTTCCTGTGAACCAGCAGTTTCTGGTTTGCGTGGTTTACCTCTAGCGCCTCTGGTGGCTGTAGAAGAACCTCTGGTTTTACCCATAAACTTGGCAGTCCGAAAGGACTGTAAATTAGGTCCTGAGTAGGCCTTCCTGGCTGGGGGAGCTGCAGAAGGAAGATACATGGACTTAACCGCAGTTGCTTTGGAGATCCATTTGTCTAGTTCATCTCCAAATAAGGCTTCTCCTGTGAAAGGTAGGCCTTCCACGCCTTCCCTGGAGTCTGCATCAGCAGTCCACTGGCGTAGCCATAAGCCTGCTAGCAATGGTGCGTGCATTAAGCAAGCCTATTTCTTTTATGGCTTCCACCATAAAATTCGCAGAGTCCTGTATATGTTGCAGGAATAAAAATCTCCCCTTGAGGCAAGGTATTTAACCCCTCAATTAGGTTACCCCGACCATTTGGCGATGGCCTTAGTAATCCACCCACATGCAATAGTGGGTCTCTGGGCCACCCCAGTAGCTGTATACAAAGATTTGAGTGTATTCTCAATTCTACGATCAGCCGTGTCTTTTAGGGAGGGTGCCACCGGGACAGGCAATATAATTTTCGGTGACAGCCTGGATACTGATGCATCCACTATTGGTGGATTTTCCCATTTTTTCCTATCCTCAGTAGGAAATGGAAAATATGATATCAACCCTTTAGGTTCTTCAAACAGGGTATTTAGTTCCTTTGACATAGGAAAAGTGGCTGAGGATTTCTTTTTTATATTAAAATAAGATTCCTCAGTCTCCTCTGTCACCTTATCAGGGATATGCAGAACTTCTGTGATAGCTTCTATGAGAGCCTCTATTCCCTGTGACAGAGTACCCTCCCCAACCTCTGAGTCCATCTCCCCCTGCTCCATGTCTGACCCTTCATCATCAGAGTCAGTCTGCAGGACAAATGGCAGGGGACTGAGACGCTAGTTTGAGTACGGAGTCTCTTTTCATAAACTCAGTCATAGATTGTCTTAAGTATTGCATCTCTTTCTCATTGCGGGACAATTTAGTAGATATCCCCTAATGGTGTCCAGCCAAGCTGGCTCTGCCCCGCTAGCCTGGGAGGGTGCACTGCACTTAGTACACTGCAGTGAACCCCCTGGATAAGCGGAACACTGTGCCTTACATGAAACACACTCTTTGTCTGACATACTGTGACAGTACACACACAGGAACAGGGTAAATGCACAATTAACCCACAAAGAGCCCTTCCAGGGAGACACAGAGATAGTATGGAGCCAGCACACTGCGCCCTTACTGCTGATGCCAAGCTTAGCTAGGTCACAGACTAAGTACCTAGATTGGGGACTTAGTACACTAGTAAGCGCTTCCCCCCTGCTATGACCCCCCTGGTACCGCTTAGGTAATCTGGAGTCTCTCACGAGGAGCTGCGCGTCCCCGTCAGTCAGCGTCTGTGTCCACTGCAGAGGGAAAATGGCGCTGGTGAGCTGCTGGATCAGCTCATAATGAAGCCACGCCCCTTTAATGGCGCACGGTCTTCCCGCACTTTTTTATACTGGCTGAGGTCATTTTTGTGCCTAAAATGGAGTCAGCCCCCTTTTTTGTCTGTAATGCCAGTCTGGGTACTTTGTACACATATAGTATACTGAGACACCCTGTTTGCCCCCCTCAGAAGCTGGGCGTCTGCACTGTGTACCGAGTCTGGAGACCTAGCCGCCCCATGCAGAAGCTGTGCATCTCCGTACCCTCATGCCGCCATAATGGCCGGTGACACGCTAACCGGGACGTCGGCTTAGTACTCACCACTCTTCTATCTTCTGGCTCTGTTAGGGGTGGCGGCGTGCTGCGAGAATGTACGCTCGTCGTGGTGGGGCTTGCGAATAGTTCCCTCAGGAGCTATTGTCCTGTCAGTGGGAAACGGGACCATTAATCCTTCAAGAGGTTCGGCCGTTCCCCCAGTCCCACGAAGCAGAAAGGCTGGCGCCATCCAGTCCTGCCTGAAAATTAACAAACATATAAAATAAATGCAGAAAACTCTTCAGGAGCTTCCAGCGACGTGACCGGCTACTGCGGGCACATTTTCTAAACGGAGTTTGGTAGGTGGGGCATAGAGGGAGGAGCCAGCGCACACTATCAAATTCTTAAAGTGCCCAAGGCTCCTAGTGGACCCCTCTATACCCCATGGTACTAAATGGATTCCCAGTATCCCTAAGGACGTAGGAGAAAAGAACAGAAGTGGAAAGAGAGAAAATGTTTAAAATGGGCTTATGGAAAATGTCACTCCCAGTACAATCAGTACTAGCAGTTAAGATAGCATTATATGGCTACTCCAAGCACTGTTCTCCCAGCACAGAACAATGTAGGATAGGGGTAGGCATTTATTTCAGCTGAGGGGCCACTTGACACTTTCTTGTCAGTATCTGAGGGCCACACATAACATAGCAGCTCCCCC
Source organism: Pseudophryne corroboree (assembly GCF_028390025.1). NCBI lineage: Eukaryota > Metazoa > Chordata > Amphibia > Anura > Myobatrachidae > Pseudophryne > Pseudophryne corroboree. Next base: position 739,256,860 of record NC_086447.1, on the reverse strand, counting down.
CCACGTGCCAAAAATATAGGGACGTGGCTTCATGTGGAAGGGGCATGGCCAAAAAAATAATACAGATTCATATTAGGCTGCTCAATAGTCTCCATTATTCAAATTGCGCCACACAGTAGCGCCCCTTACACCCATTACACCAGATAAAGCCCCTTTTACACACATTATGGCAGGTAGAGCTCCCTTAGACACAGTATGGATGGTAGAGCCCCCTTTTTTACACAGTACGGAAGGTAGAGCTCCCTTTTACACATTAACATTTTATTTGGGATAATCATTGCGCAGCAAGCAAATTATCCAGTGTCTTATGGCCCCTGGGGAAAGGTGCGACACAGTGATAGAACACGGGGGTGTGACACAGTGATAGAACACGGTGGGGGTGTGACACAGTGACAGAACACGGTGGGGGTGTGACACAGTGACAGAACACGGTGGGGGTGTGACACAGTGACAGAACACGGTGGGGGTGTGACACAGTGACAGAACATGGTGGGGGTGTGACACAGTGACAGAACACGGGGGTGTGATACAATGACAGAACAAGGTGGGTGACAGTGAGAACACGGGGGGGTGACACGGTGACAGAACACGGGGGTGTGACACGGTGACAGAACACTGGCGTGTGACACGGTGACAGAACACTGGCGTGTGACACGGTGACAGAACACTGGCGTGTGACACGGTGACAGAACACTGGCGTGTGACACGGTGACAGAACACTGGCGTGTGACACGGTGACAGAACACTGGCGTGTGACACGGTGACAGAACACTGGCGTGTGACACGGTGACAGAACACTGGCGTGTGACACGGTGACAGAACATGGGGGGGTGACATGGTGACAGAATACAGGGGGTGACACGGTGACAGAACATCGGGGGGTGACACAGTGACAGAACACGGGAGGGGTTGGTACAGCGAGAGCTAAAGATCTCTACCCCCCAACCTAAAAACAGTCTGACGCCACTGCCCGCACACACAAACACTCACTTTTTCCATTAACTCACTGATCTGGCTGGCAGTGCAGGAAGGATTGATCTGTAGCAGTCTGGCTCTTGTCCCGTGTAGCTCCGCCCTCTGAGATCCCGTGTAGCCCCGCCCCTCATCGGCACGTAACTCCCTCCCCTTTTCGGCTGAACACAGCCGTTGTCACTGGGGACTCTGGAGGTGGAGGCTACAACGCAGGCGCCGTGCAGCAGCAGCAGGGGAGACTGGCACCTGCAGCTTGGAGGTACTGCAGAGCAATAACAAGCAGCTCAGCCGGTCGGGCCGCTTGTCATTGCTTGCTGGTGGGAGGCAGTGGGCCGGGCAGGATCGGTTTGCGGGCCGCATCCGGCCGGCGGGACGTATTTTGCCCACCCCTAATGTGGCACAAGGGCCTCAATGCTGAGGATGCACAGCAAACCATGACAGATAGTGAATAATAATAGCCAGAAGGCTTGCCAAGGTACCCGTGCTGAATATCTGCTGAAAAAGAGCCGGGACATCAGAGCATTATAATAAACAAAAATGAGTTAAACAGTTATCATATCACATTTAAAGGTAACATAGGATATGTCTGCTCTTGCACTCTTCAAAACGGAGGATATCACAATAAGGTGTTTAGACACTTGCCCAAAAAATTCAAATACCTAAAAAGCTCTATATCTGGGCCATGAGACTTATAAAAGGGAAACTTACTGCTGGTGATGTAGTTCATGTTTATAAGATGTCAATGCCGCAATGTGCATTCTGTTCTTTGTTGAAATTATCTCATTGTCTAAAGCAGTGGTGAGCTCCAGGAGGTTCACTTGTTCTTCCACATTAAAATCCAGGCTCTAAAGAGAAGAAATACATAACTTATTTTCTTACATTGGGGCTATTCAATTGTTGGAGAGATTGTTAGCCCCCATAGGTGTCTACCGGAGCTATTCAAATGTTGCTCCGATCATTAGGTGCAGAAATCACATTTCCGCTCGCACCGCCCTAGCCTTTTAAGATTAAGAGGATAATTCAATTAGCCGCGGTAAATTACCACTGCTAATTGATCCACCAGATTCTATCCAATTAGCCCCGAAAGCAAACACTATCAAGGACTTTTTTTCACCGGCCTGGAGGCAGATGAAAAAATAAATGCCTCATAACTGATCCGGGTCCATGTGTTGTCTCTCGAAAAAGGCCTCGTTTTCTTTTTTGCTTGAAAAATTATTAGGCACAATTAAACTCCCCTCTAAGGGGTCTATATAACTCAAGTCTGCATTTTAAGGTCGGATCCAAATTCGACCTATTCAATCAAACTGCCGTTTATCCAACATGTCAGAAATTCCGACTTGTTGGAAAACATGTGGATCGGCAGATTAGCCGCGGATCTACGTGTTTTGTCAAATTAGCGGCCAAATCCGACTTTAAAAAAAGCCGGCTTGGCATTGTCGGAAACAGCCAAAACCTGTCTGATTTGGCCACAAATTGAATACTGAAACGTTGGATCCTTTCCGACGGAAAGGATCAGACATCAATTGAATAGACCCGTAAATCTCCATATATCAATGTGTTCTCTCCCATTCTTCATCAAGGGATCTTAACCTTGAGTACTAGAAACTCTGAGCCTTTTCTCTGCTGATTCATAAAGAGTGGCTCTTTGACGGAATATGGATACTCTAACCCATGTTTTTGTTAATATATTTAGAAAAAAATTCAGATACATCATCTTGGTCCTTTGCAATTCCCGATTCATTGCTTAAAAAGGAAAAAAAAAATATCAAGGACAATTAAGAAAAAGTCTCACTGGCTGTAAAGCCTCTATGTACACACTTGATCTTTATCTCTTTAGCACTTAACATTAAGTCTTTCTTCATAAAAAAAATGACTACCCCACTTTCATACCAAAAATGCTGGAACCAGGTTATTGCTGGGTTATGGAGAGGACATCTCCAAAAGACCAGAGTTGGATGTCGGGTTTGACCCTTGTAGCTACCAAGCTTGGATTCTTGGGTAACACAACCCAGGTAGATCCTTTCACACCAAACCTGGACCCGGTTGCCCCGGCAATAACCCGGTTTATAAATTTGGTGTGAAAGGGGTATTATACAACATTAAACGACACCACCCAGGACATGATTTGTTTCACTTCTTCAGGGGTTTCAGTTGGTTTGGGGTACAGTCCACACACAAAGGACTCACATACTGTAAAGCTCGTGTTTAGCATTTGGTACACATTCACAATGATGAGTTTTGCTTGTAATCATTCCTTCAGCGAGCTCTGCTAGAGTACTGAGAAGAGAAATACCCCTAGCACTAAAATATACCCAGAGAAACTTAGTTTAGGTTTAACAGGGTGGTTATAATCTTAAATGACCCTAAATGGGTGAGAATGTATATAACAGGAAGACATTTATTACAGCAGAAACATAAGGTAAGCAAACATTTGTGTGTCGGCACTTGATGCTTGGAATGAGCAGATTTGACTACTTACCATTAATATCTCTCTACAGTCTTCAATCCCTTGCTCTTCCCAGATGATCATAACCTGTTCTGGGTTCCCAAAACCAGACCCATCATCAATGCTGGAGAAAAGATGGAAGGGTCCATAGCCAGAAAGAAGAGAAGGAGTGGCTGTCTTATGGCTGTTCTCCTCTAGCAGCTGTAGTAAAACATTACAAAACTAAATGAGTTTACATAGCTGCAAATGCAACACGATATATGTGTTTAAGTGTTCACTAATCCGTCTGATTTCACGGCTGTTTATTAGGAATACATCTACGCAGGGATTGCAAGCATCAAAAATAGAACATAACGCATTAAGGGCAAATGGAAAAACATATTACACATATTGTTGTTATTTTCATTATCTCAAATTCAGTAAAACTTGATTGATTCTGCCCTGATCATAGTTCCTGAAAATCTGTATTTATCAAACCACAATGTAAATGAAAAGATATGGGGGCAGATTAAATTTGTCTTAATTTCGTAGTTAACACCTAATTCAACTTCTACAGTTACAAAAACCTGCTGGACATTATGCAAAGGCCAAACTTGTTACTTATATTGTACATTTTATAGTGGTCTCTATAAGAGGAAATGGTCATTTCTCAGGAACTTTCCCCTGAAATATAAAATTTAAATATTGATTAAATCTGGGACATATGTTGTGTGTTCTGAAGACTTTGTAAAGTTCTGTTTTCTTAGTTTACATTTTGAGATGTAATAAGATTTATGTACTAATGTCAGTATTGCATATGGGTGGTCATTCAGAGATGTTCGCTCGTTGCCGATTTTCGCTATGCTGCGATTTGTTGCTAAATGCGCATGGTACGCGGAGCGCATGTGCAAAGTTATTTAACACAAAACTTAGTAGATTTGCTGGTGTTCGTGCGACGCTTTTCAGTCGCACTGCTGATTGGTGAATGATTGACAGAAAAGGGGTGTTTCTGGGTGGTAACAGCGTTTTCCGGGAGTGTGCTAAAAAACGCAGGCGAGTCAGGTAAAAAACGCGGGAGTGTCTGGAGAAACGGGGAGTGGCTGGCCGAACGCAGGGCGTGTTTGTGACGTCAAACCAGGAACTAAACGGACTGAGGTGATCGCAATCTAGGAGTAGGTCTGGAGCTACTCAGAAACTGCAAGAAAATATTTAGTAGCAGTTCTGCTAATCTTTCGTTCGCTATTCTGCTAAACTAAGATACACTCCCAGAGGGCGGCAGCCTAGTGTTTGAAATGCTGCTAAAAGCAGCTAGCGAGCGAACAACTCGGAATGAGCACCATAGAAAGAGAGCCTGGCTTACACTGGCTTGGAGCCATGAAAAGTGTGTGCATCTGACGAAGGATTTTGTGTGTGGATTAAATAGGTTTCATGCCAATTAGGTAATTGATTAAATGCTGTGCAGGCAAGATGGGTTGTAGGTATAAATCCAGCCATCTAAGACCATAGCAAAAATACTCCTAAGAGATCCTCAGAAAAGTCCATGATGAAGTCTTGCTATTGAATACGAAACGCGTTGAGAAACTACCCTGGACCCTCTTGTGATGAACAGATAATCTTTTATATGTTTTTATTCTTGAACGTGGATTTTTATTTATCTTTTTTAATAAAACTGTGAATTACTTATGCTAAAGTATTGTGGAGTGTGGTATATCGGGAATGCTATATAGCCCAGTAATACTCTTATTAGCACAGTTCAAAGAATATATGCAGATTAAATAATATGGTACACACTATTATTTTTGTCATTTTGTCTATTGTTTCCAGTTGCTATGATCTACCGCTGGTCAGATGATTAAAGATCACATTATTGAGTTAAGTGTTTTCTGAATCCTCCCAGCACATGTGTATAAAAATAGGATTTTAATACCTACTGGTAAATCCTTTTCTCCTAGTCTGCAGAGGATGCTGGCGTCCACTTCAGTACCATGGGGTATAGACGGTTCCGCAGGAGCCATGGGCACTTTAAGACTTTTCAAGGGTGTGAACTTGTTCCTCCCTCTATGCCCCTCCTCCAGACCTCAGTTATAGGAACTGTGCCCAGGGAGACTGACATTTCGAGGAAAGGATTTACTTTTATACTAATGGTGATTTTCATACCAGCTCACACCTTAACCATGCCGCACAACATGGCATTCAAGATGACACACGCCGACAGGCATGCACCATTTACAGCAACATGCTGAAAACAAATGAAACACAACTAGTGTAACTATAAAGAACAAACTGCAGGTAAAGTACGCACTGGGTCGGGTGCCCAGCATCCTCTACGGACTAGGAGAAAAGGATTTACCGGTAGGTATTAAAATCCTGTTTTCTCATACGTCCTAGAGGATGCTGGGGTCCACTTCAGTACCATGGGGTTATACCAAAGCTCCAGGACGGGCGGGAGAGTGCGGATGACCCTGCAGCACCGATTGACCAAACTTGAGGTCCTCATTGGCCAAAGTGTCAAACTTATAAAATTTAGCAAATGTGTTTGACCCTGACCAAGTAGCTGCTCGGCAAAGTTGTAAAGCCGAAACGCCCCGGGCAGCCGCCCAGGATAAGCCCACTTTCCTAGTAGAATGGGCCTTCACCGACTTCGGTACCGGCAAGCCGGCCGTAGAATGAGCGTGCTGAATTGTCCCTCTGATCCAGCATGCAATAGTCTGCTTAGAAGCAGGACACCCAATCTTGCTGGGAGCATACAGGACAAACAGAGCCTCTGTTTTCCGTAACCGAGCTGTTCTTGCGACATAAATCTTCAAAGCTCTAACCACATCTAGAGACTGTGACTCAGTGAAAGTGTCAGTAGCTACTGGCACCACAATAGGTTGGTTTATGTGGAAGGACGAAACCACCTTTGGAAGAAATTGTTGACGAGTTCTTAACCCTGCCCTATCTTCATGGAAGATCAGGTAAGGGCTCTTGTGACACAAGGCCCCCAACTCAGACACCCGCCTTGCGGATGCCAAGGTCAAAAGCATCACCCCTTTCCAATTGAGAACTTTCAATTCTACCTCCTGCAGAGGTTCAAACCAATCTGATTGAAGGAACTGTAACACCACATTAAGGTCCCATGGTGCCACTGGAGGCACAAATGGAGGCTGGATGTGCAGAACCCTCTTTCACGAACGTCTTAACCTCTGGAAAGGAAACCAATTGTTTTTAAAAGAAAACTGATAAGGCCGAAATCTGGAACTTGATTGACCCCAATCTAAGTACCGCATCCACACCAGCCTGCAGAAAATGGAGAAAAACGTCCCAACTCAAACTCTTCCGTAGGAGCCTTCTTGGATTCACACCAAGACACATATTTTCTCAAAATACGGTGGAATGTTTAGACGTTACTCCTTTCCTGGCCTGAATAAGAGTGGGGATGACTTTCTTGGGAATACCCTTTCGGGCTAGGATCCAACACAACGGCCATGCCGTCAAACGTAGCCGCAGTAAGTCTTGATACACACCCAGCCCCTGCTGTAATAGGTCCTCTCAAGGAGGAAGAGGCCGAGGGTCTTCTATGAGCAACTCCTGAAGATCTGGATACCAATCCCTCCTTGGCCAGTCTGGGACAATGAGGATTGCTCGAACTCTTGTTCTTATTATTTTGAGAACTTTTGGAATCAGTGGAAGTGGAGGGAAAACATATACTGACCAAAACACCCACTGGGTCACCAGTGCATCCACTGCTATTGCTTGAGGGTCTCTCGACCTGGAACAATATCTCTGAAGCTTCTTGTTTAGACGAGATGCCATCATGTCTACTTGAGGAACTCCCCAAAGACTTAACACCTCTGCAAAGACTTCATGGTGGTGGCCCCACTCTCCTGGATGGAGATCGTGTCTGCTGAGGAAGTCTGCTTCCCAGTTGTCCACTCCCGGAAAGAAAATTGCTGACCGAGCTCTTACATGTCTTTCTGCCCAGAGGAGAATTCTTGTCACCTCCTCCATTGACGCTCTGCTTTTCGTTCCGCCTGCCTGTTTATGTACGCGACTGCTGTTACATTGTCTGACTGGATCTGCACGGGATGATCTTGAAGAAGATGTACCGCTTGTAGTTGTAAATGGCTCTCAATTCCAGAATGTTTATGTGAAGGCAGGCTTCCTGACTTCACCACTATTTTCCTTGGAAGCTTTCCCCCTGTGTGACCGCTCCTCAGCCTCGGAGATTTGCATCCGTGGTTATTAGGACCCAGTCGTGAATCCCAAACCTGCATCCCTCTAGTAGGTGAGAACTGTGTAGCCACCACAGGAGCGAAATCCTGGCTGTGGGGGACAGGATTATTTTCCGGTGCATGTGTAGGTGGGATCCGGACCACTTGTCCAACAGGTCCCACTGGAATACTCTGGCATGAAATCGGCCAAACTGTATGGCCTCGTAGGCCGCTACCATTTTCCCCAACAACCGAATGCATTGATATATCGACACGCTTGTTGGTTTCAATATTTGTTTGACCATTTTCTGGATTTCCAGAGCCTTTTCCACTGGAAGAAATACTCTCCGTACTTCTGTATTCAGAATTATCCCTAAAAAAGACAATCTTGTTGTCGGTTCCAACTGCGACATTGGAAAAATCATGATCCAATCGTGTTGTTAGTGTATTAACAGGGAGAGTGCGATGTTCTGCACCAACTGTTCCCTGGATCTCGCTTTTATCAGGAGATTGTCCAGATAAGGAATTATATTGACTCCTTTTTGACGAAGGAGGATCATCATCTCCGCCATCACCTTGGTGAATACCCTCGGTGCCGTGGAGAGTCCGAACGGCAACGACTGGAACTGGCAATGGCAATCCTGTACTGCGAATCTCAGATAAGCTTGGTGAGGAGGATAAATGGGAACATGCAAGTAAGCATCCTTTATGTCTACTGACACCATGAAGACCCCCTCCTCCAGACTGGAAATCGCTACCCTCAGAGATATCATCTTGAACTTGAAGCTTTTCAGGTAGAGATTCAGATTTTTCAGGTTTAAAATCGGTCTTACCTAGCCGTCCGGCTTCGGAACTACGAAGAGGCTTGAATAAAAACCTTCTCCTTGCTGTGACAAGGGTACCAGGACAATGACCTGATCCTGACATAATTTTTGAATTGCCGTTGTTATTGCCTCTCTTTCTGGAAGAGAAGCTGGCAAGGTCGAATTGAAAAATCGGCATGCGGGGACGTCTTGAAACTCTAGTTTGTACCCATGGGACACTATTTGTAAGACCCATGGTTTCTGGCCAGATTGAATCTAGATTTGACTTTAAAGTTTCAGACGTGCTCCCACCCGAACAGACTCCCGCAAGGGAGCCCCAGCATCATGCTGCAGATTTGGCAGAAGCAGGGGTGGACTTCTGCTCCCGCGATCCGGGAGACGCTGTGTATTTCTTTCCTTTTCCCCTTCCCCTAACTGCAAAAAAGGGGGAACCTTTGGCCTTTTTGTATTTGTTGGGCCGAAAGGACTGCATGTGAGAGTGAGGTGTCTTTTTCGCCGGTGTAGGAGCATAAGGCAAGAATGTCGACTTACCTGCGGTAGCCGGCGAGACTAAAGCATCCAGTCCATCACCAAACAAGGCCTCACCCTTATACGGGAGAGCCTCCATATTTCTTTTGGACTCTGCATCAGCATTCCACTGGCGAATCTACAACGCCCTCCGAGCCGATACTGCCATGGTAGCGGTTCTTGATCCCAAGAGACCAATATATTTAATGGTTTCTAGTACGTACGCAGCAGCGTCTTTGATATGACCTAACGTTAGGAGTATCTCGTCTCCATCTATTGTGTCAATGTCTAATGACAAGTTTTCTGACCACTTTTATATAGCACTACTCACCCACGCACAGACAATGGTAGGCTTGAGTAGTGTCCCATTGGCCACATCAATAGATCACTTCACTCACTTGCGGTCTGTCGGTTTCTTAAGTGAAGCCATTCCAGGCGCAGGGAGAAACACCTTTTCTCTTTTATGACAAGGCCCTGTCTAAAATGCGGGGTGACTCCCATCTTTTGGAAAAAGATAAGCTGCCTGAATTCCTTTTGGGAATCTGACATTTCTATTCAGGTTAAATCAGACTCCCTCCAAGAGACTGTTCAATTCCTGAGGTGGAGGGAAAATTACATTACTTCTCTACTAAAGTAAACCCTCTCCTTGTGGTAAAAGAGGGGGCTTCGTAACTTCTAACACCTCCTTTATAGCTAAAACATGTTTTGAATGCTTTTTTGCTAACTTAGAACCTATTCTCCTGGAATCACAAGCGTCGACACAGGAATCAGAGTCCGTGTCGGTATCAGTTTGTACTACTTGTGCAAATTTGTATGTGACCCAGAGGGGTCCCTGTGGATGAAAGGCAGAACTATTAAAAATCACATCTTCAACAGATTATTTTCAGTTTTCTGTATGAGATTCAGTCCAACCTCTTACTGATATGATTCACACTATCATATAACCTTTCACCCAGTCAGGCTCTTGGTGTCATATTACACCTCTGTGTCCCTAACATGTCTCCCACAGAGGAAGAGTTCCCTGCCACAGACATGGTACACACGTGCACAACCACGCCACAGACACTCCGGGACTTATAGGGGACAGACCCACAGTAAAATCTGTCAGAGGGACACAGATAGGATTTGCCAGTTCACAACCCAGCGCCAGTAACACAATGTCTGTGAACACAAAATGCCCACTGACACGCAGCGCTTTATAATGTTAATCACACAATTATATAGCACCAAATTCACTGTGCCCCCCCCCCCCCCCCTGTTTTGCACCCTGATACTTGTTCAGCAGTGGAGGACCAGCGTGGTCTCTGCAGCCTGAGGAGAGAGAGAAAATGGCGCTGAGTAGTGTGCTGGCTGACTGAGGAGGAAGCTCCACTCTGCAATGGCGTGTTTCTCCTCAGCTTTTATCAGGTAATTTTTTATACTGGCGGGGGTAAAACTGTGCCTCAGCAACTCATGCCCCTTATTTATGTCAGTTTCCATAGGTTTCATGCTGCTCAGGGCGCCGCCGCCCCCCCTCCTCCCCCCCCCTCCCCCGCCCTGCACCCTGCAGTGCCTGTGTGGGCAACATGGCGCGCTGCGCTCCCGCCAGCTGCGCGGTACCTTTAGCCGTCACTTTCTTGATTGAAGATCTGTCTTCTAACACTCACCTGTCTTCTGGCTCTGTGAGGGGGGTGATGGCGTGCTGTGGGAGTGAGCATCTAGGCACGGCTAGCGTTCAGTTCCCTTCAGGAGCTAATGGTGTCCTGTCAGCCAGAAGCAGAGCCATGAAACTCTTTAGGAAGTTGGTTCCTACTTCTGCCCCCTCAGTCCCATGAAGCAGGGAGACTGTTGCCAGCAGTTCTCCCTGAAAATAAAAAACCTAACATAAGTCTTTTCAGAGAAACTCCGTAGAGCTCCTATGGAGTGCATCCAGTCTGCCTGGGCACATTTCTAAAACTGAGGTCTGGAGGAGGGGCATAGAGGGAGGAGCCAGTTCACACCCTTGAAAAGTCTTAAAGTGCCCATGGCTCCTGCGGAACCGGCTATACCCCATGGTACTGAAGTGGACCCCAGCATCCCCTAGGACGTATGAGAAAATCGAATTATATTGCACTAGTAGGCGCTGGATATCTTTATTTACATCATACCTATTCACATACTTGTTACTAGCAGCCACTCATGATCCAGAGGAGTGCATATATACCACTATTTTTGTTATAAGTGCTATAGATATTCTATCTACTTTACGTATATACGCTTACAGATTATAAATCATTACCTGTGCACATACTACTACACTGACCAGATTATCTATCTATCTATAAATAGATCTATATGCAGAAGATATTCGGCACTCAATGCAACATGAAATGCAACTTGCCGGGTGCTATCCACAGCGTGGGACTGCAGTATATACAAACAGATAGGCAGCACTCACGGACTTTTCAGAGCCAAAGACCAGACGAGCCCTTAGCACTTAACGTTTCGGTTTATTTCAACAGTCATCATGCTTCTGATGACGGTTGAAATAAACCGAAAAGTTAAGCCGCTAAGGGCTCGTCTGGTGTCTTTGGCTCTGAAAAGTCTGTGAGTGCCGCCAATCTGTTTGTATCTAGATAGATTATTTTATATATATATATATATATATATATACACACACATATATATATATATATATATATATATATATATATATACACACACACACACACACACATTTTAAAATTAGAGATGAGCGGGTTCGGTTCTCCGAGATCCGAACCCCCCCCCCCCCCCCCCCCCCGAACTTCACCTACTTTACACGGTTCCGAGGCAGCCTTGGATCTTCCCGCCTTGCTCGGTTAACCCGAACACGCCTGAACGTCATCATCCCCGCTGTCGGATTCTTGCGAGATTCGTATTCTATATAAAGAGCCGCGCGTCGCCGCCATTTTCACTTGTGCATTGGAGATTGAACAGAGAGGACGTGGCTGCGTTCTCTCCCTGAAAAGCTCAGTAATCTGTGCTCAGTGTGCTGCATTGTGGGGACTGGGGATCAGCAGTATATAATTATAGTAGTACAGTACAGTAGGCCATTGCTGTATCTTGCAGATCTGTGTCAGGTATACTATCTCTGTGCTGCATTATTGTGAGCAGTATATAGTAGGACAGTGCAGCATTTTGGTGACCAGCAGTATACATATAGTACAGTACAGTAGGCCACTGCTGTATCTTGCAGCTCTGTGTCACTTCTAGTATCCTGATCAGTGCTCAATATCTGCTGCATTGTTGTGACCAGTATATATACTGTACTGTGCGAAGTGTGTTATACACCTGGTGATTTTATACATCCTGTAATCTGTAGTGAGTGATGTATGAGATACACCTGTGGATTATACACCCTGTATACTGTACTGTGCAACGTTTGTGATACACCTGGTGATTATACACCCTGTATACTGTACTGAGCGATGTGTGAGATGCACCTCGGGATTATACACCCTATATACTGTAATGTGTGATGTGTGAGATACACCTGGGGATTATACACCCTATATACTGTACTGTGCGATGTGTGTGATACACCTGGTAATTAATTATACACCCTGTATACTGTACTGTGCGAAGTGTATTATACACCTAGTGATTATTCATCCTGTAATCTGTACTGAGCGATGTGTGAGATACACCTGGTAATATCTGTGCTCAGTGTGCTGCATTGTGGGGACCACCAGTATATAATTATAGTAGTACAGTACAGTAGGCCATTGCTGTATCTTGCAGCTCTGTGTCACTTCTAGTATCCTATAATAAACAGGTGATCTCAACTTGCGCTCACAATAGAACAGTGACTGCCAGCGATGTCAATATAGAGCCTTCACCAAAAAGCCCAAACCATAAACATAGACTGAAAGAATGATATCACACGGCGCTACTATTCAAGATATGCTTAAAAATATACAACCATTTACATAGATATGATCGTATCTTTAAGACCTCCAAAATCTGAAATTCAGAGGGATAACAAATAATGGTGCAGTACAATAGACAAAGTGAACAGGTAATAGATTTTTATTGGTCCCACTCACAATTGAGCAAATGGATTATTTGCATATCATCCACATGGGTACGATGTCTTCAATCTTTAGGTCACCTTCTTTATCACTAAAACTTTGAATAAATATATATAGTGCAATACTGTTTTTTTTAAAAACACGTATTTTAATAACAAAAATGTGCTCACATAGATAAAAACAAAGTAGGCATATCACCAATAATGGATAACCTCCCCCCCAAGGGGCACCATACGGTCCAGACCGCCACTAGATGTTTGTAGTCAAAAGAAAGTCCCTCCAAGGCTCCGGAAACCACGGAAAGAAAGTCTTTCTGGATACTGGATACTGCAGGTGCTACCGCTGGATAGGTCCAAAGATGAAGTCCCCGTTGCTATCTATGTAAATGGTTGTATATTTTTAAACATATCTTGAATAGTAGCGCTGTGCGATATCATTCTTTCAGTCTATACTTCTAGTATCCTGATCAGTGCTCAGTGTCAGTGCTGCATTGTGGGGACCAGTATACTACAGTACAATAGTCCAGTGCTGTTCTCGCTGCTCAGTGTCAGTTCTCCGTAGTATCATCAGTGATCAGTATAATCAGTGCGCTGTTAGACGTGTGCCCGTTTTCCGCCATTAGTGCAGTGGGATTTAAACAATTGATGAAGTTATTGTGTCCCCGGTACAAAATCCCATCTAGATTCCACTTTACTAGGCAGGCGATAGCGAGATTTTACCAATTAATATCAGTGATTTATAATTATTAATTACAGTGATCTTGCCAAATAATTCCAGTGATTTTGTCATTTTCTTCCAGTGATTTGGACCAATAATACCATTAATTAGAACAAATAATTCTTGTGATATTGAGGCGTTTGTGTCGCTTAGCTTAGCCATCCAGCGACCACAGTGCACCTCTTTTTCTCTTTTCTTTGCATCATGTGCCATCCTGTCTGACACTGCAGTGCCACTCCTAGATGGGCCAGGTGTTTGTGCCGCCCTCTTGGGTCGCTTAGCTTAGTTATCCAGCGACCTCGGTGCAAATTTTAGGACTACAAATAGTATTGTGAGGTGTTCAGAATAGACTGGAAATGAGTGGAAATTGTGGTTATTGAGGTTAATAATACTATAGGATCAAAATTACCCCCAAATTCTATGATTTAAGCTGTTTTTGAAGAAAAAAAAACACCCGATCCGGCAAAAAAAAATTCAGGGAGGTTTTGCCAAAACGCGTCCGAAACTAAAACACGGCCGCGGAACCGAAACCAAAACACGGCCGCGGAACCGAATCCAAAACCTGAAAAATTTCCGGTGCACATCTCTAATATTATAATATATATATATATATATATATATATATATATATATATATATATATATATATAGATATAGATATATATATATAGATATAGATATATATATAGATATATAGATAGATATATAGATATATAGAGAGAGAGAGATTTAAGCTTGCAATATGCAGAAGAGATGCATTTATCAAAGTGTTAGTAATCAGAGACATTTACCTTAACACGTGACAAACAAGAACTGGTTGCCGCCACCACTGACGCAGTACTCTGAGCATCTACAGGAAACCTTTTGTTGTCATGCAAATTTACCGTAACGATCTAGCAAAAGCTTTAATTCTGACAATCTCGTTTCATTCCGCACTGAAGACTTGTTAATGTTTAATTATATATTTTCATTTTCTTCTGAATAGATTAGTTTAACAAACCATGTAAGACTTATTCACCCACCTGGTAAAATGTCCATGGATGCCTTTGCCGCAGTGGTGTGGAGGAAATAGGCAAAGGTGCATGGCTAAACAAACCAACCTGGAACTCCTGGAAACTCACTCTGCCATCTCCATCTCGGTCCAGCTTATTGAACAAATCATCAAGTTCCTACCATAACAAAGTACACCATCATCATCAATCCACTACTACAATACCAAGAATTGGGCATTTTTACCTTAAACACAATTTTATCAGTCTCTTAAATTTTGCATCCATCCACTGGTATGCACCCAAATCCTAATAACATTATACAAATACTAATCTATTATACTGAAAGATAGCGATATATAGATATAGTATACAGAACAATTCATTGATTACACAAATGTATTACAAAACCAAGTGAATGTATGAACGTTGTTTTATAGATGTGTCTACCATGTCTCAGGCAATATTTTGTTAAACACATGGGTGGCTGGGAGCCAAAATGGCCCTGTGTTTGATGCACAGTTTCCGGGTAGTCTTCAGGTTGCCGAATGTCGGGATCCCGGCGCACAGTATACTGACGCCGGAATCTCGACACCCGGCATACCGACAGATATTCTCCCTTGTGGGGGTCCACGACACCCCTGGAGGGAGAATAAATAGCGTGGCTCGCATAGCGTGCCACCGTGCCCACAGCGTGGTGAGCACAGCGAGCCCGCAAGGGGCTCATTTGCGCTCGCCACGCTGACGGTATGCCGGCGGTCGGGCTCCAGGTGCCGGTATGCTGGTCGCCGGGAGCCCGGCCGCCGGCATACCATACTACACCCCAGTTTCCTGCCCTATTTTGACAGGAGACAGCGTCAGACATCCCTACTTTATTGTACTTTCAGCACAGGGGGGTATGTGGGGTATGATCCTCCAATATGGGGGAGACGTAGTATCAGCGGACCTCATGTGCGCTGATACCACTTGTCCCCCATGTACTACAGCAGTGGTGTGTACTCAGTGACAGGGTGCTATGAGCCCCTGTCATTATCGGCATGCTATCTGTAAGATAACACGCCAATATGCAGGGCAATGTATGAACGGTCAGTAGCACAGACTGTTCCGACACCTGCAGCTATCAATTTCAACAGCCGCAGGTGGCGTTGCCCATACACCACAGCAGGAAAAGCTTCGTCCCTGGCTGCGGCTGCTGCCAGCTCCGGACTGCATGTGTAATCTCACAACAGTAACCAGATCTCACCCATGGAGTTGCCCGGGAGAGACGCTGCGCATCAGCACTAGGCTGATGCGCTGTGCGCTCTAGCGGGGATCTCTGGAGGGGGGGGGGGGGAGGGGAGTTTTCACTCCCCCACTCCAGCAAACATGATGTTCTTACATCTCATCGCCATATGTTCCTGCTTCGCCTTGGTAAAGAGGCGAAGCAGGAAGAGCTATAGCAGTACAATACGAGCCGCTATTGTACATCTACCCCAGTATCTCACAGACATGGGCATGACTACAAAGCAACCAACTGGGATCATGAGTTGCTTAGTCTGATGCCACGGAGCTACATGGGGTCCAGTAGATGCCAGCTTATGGCAGCTGCAACCCATTCTGCTCAAGGTATTACTCCCCACCGCTATATTGTCTGTCTGAAGTGCATTACTGACTATTTAAGAGTTTAATCACATTTTGATAAATGGGCCCCATATTATTTTGTTTTCATCCCTTTGTAAAAGCTTTGTTTAGGTAATAAAACCATAGCTACTTAGTAACAGCAATTCTAACAAAGAATAAAAGTGCTCTTCCATGACATGACTTTGCTCGTACCTCTTTACTGAGATCTTCAAGCCCAATGTTGGTACATACAGTGGCAAGCTCCTGCCGATTCAGATATCCATTGTGACCTATGCCCAACTCCTCCCAGATGTCCCGCACCTGATTTTCAGTCATGTCAGAGTTTGAAATTCTTCTTGGACTTTCAAAAATCCCTTGGTTCCATGTCCTCAACTGTCCTAAGAGGGTGACAAGAAGGTGAGAATTGCCGATGGTTTATGTAACCTCTGTCACAGCTCTGTTGTGGTAAGTGCTGTAGGAAGCACATATTCCTCACACAATCACGGCACTAGATAGGAGTAAATCTATAACTATTTAACCTTTACGTTTTCCTGTTGGCAGCAGTAAGCGAAGCTTGCTAGCCTATTCTGTTTAGCAAATTAAGTATTACCTTGTGCTTCAAAGTTTTCAATCTGAGCCTCCTTAGCTAGTTCTGCTTCTTCTTCTGACTTCAGACTCTGCAGAACAGAGCACACGAGACAGATCTATGTATAAATGGTTCACGATAGAAATACGCAAGAAGAAAAAAAAGCAAGAATATACCAGGCAAAGGCTGGGGGAGAAAAAAAAATAATCCTTTGTAAGCTTAAGAATGTGTGTTAACCTCCCAGACAAACCTGAGGCCAAAGCAAACACAAGAAACCACAGTTCACTCACTTGGTACTATTTCATCTCAAATGGATCCTTAAAAAGCCCAAATCCTTAAAGTAAAAGGCTTCCTCTGCATTCAGTCCATTGCATGGACACGAACACCATGATTTGCTTCATAAAAGGTCTACCCTCACTAGAACTTCCTGCAAAACAGATTGCCACAGCCCAGCCCCCCCTCCTCCTCTTGTAAGCAATGGTTAAATGTCTTTTCATTTGCAAGTCTCTAGAAATTTTGTCTAGTAAATACTGTACAAAGAGCCAGTTTCTGGAAAGGGCTGTTTGAAACTACAGTTTGAGACATTGGCCATGTTTACCAAGATTCTAATTGAAGGCATGCCATCTAATAAGGCAACATTCACCATACATAATACATATTTGTACAAATATAGATATTCATATTTGTGGCACACCCTTCCATCAAATATCTTACAGTGTAGACCACAGCACAATATATAACAGAAGAGAACACAGATCAAACCAAGGAGATGCAGGAACACAATATACTACACAAGGCAGCACCACAACCAGAGGCGAAATGAAACCGCTAATAGCAGTGAGGGAGCTAGTGCTAATGCAGTCACTATGGGATGTAGGGGTAAGGAAAGAACCTGAAATACTGGTGCACAATCCCAAGGTCCCTGCTCAGTCGGCATTGGGTGCATGTGCAGTGATGTTTATCATTAGGAGATGCTTAGCAAAAAAAGCCACAACCAAAACATACATACACACCCTATTAACCCTCAATTGCTGTGAATCAGTATCAAATCAACAAAGGTTATTGTGAATTATATAAGGGTCCACATCTAAAACAGCGCACATGCGCGCACACACACACTAATAAACCCTTGTTAGCAAGTCAAACCAAATAAAGGAGGCTAGCTTTAGGTATTAGCTACTACTCTTTTTACAAGTTAACATTAAACTATTGTTTGTATCATTGTCATTATAGGAGCAAACTACTATTAAAATGTAAAAAAAGAAAAGAAAGCATAGTCATACATATTTCCCAGTATACAAAAATACATCATTGTAACAAACTGAAATCACATTTTATATTAAAATTTCATATAGAAAGACACTTCATTCTCATATCCAAACCTCCCATCTCAGAAGAATTAGGTGTAAGGTCCTGTATGTGCGGGTCCGCATAGTGCGATTCAACCAGTCAGCAGCAAAGCTATTTACTCTTATTTCAATTTTGGCAAATAAGACTGCATCAGCTTAATCAACATATTCTGAGGTCACACGATCCAAGCATACAACTGACACTCCTGCTACCTGAGGCAGCTCTCGAAATGCTGCCCTAGTAAGCCATTACCACATAAATATGCAGCAATTCTATGTTAAATTTTAAATGCAACACCTCATAACCTCAGCGCCCAGCTTCCCAGAGTACATTGCCCCAATGTACGGTGCCCTGCTTCTTATTCCAACCGTATGCCACACCTCATCAGCCTACTTCTACTTTACTGCACCCCAGAACCAACTTTACTCTGTGCCATAACTCAGTGTACATTGTGCCAGTTCTACTACATAGCTTAGAAATAACATGAGAGAACATTACTATCACTTTCCACTATAAGTGGTCAAATTGTCTTTTGTTTACAGTTTAACTATCTTAAAACCCGCCACGAAAGTACTGGAACTAGGCAACCATGTTCGTGGTTTCACTTTCGTGTCATCGTGGTTATGCCTCCCACTGTTTAAGGTGTGATTCGCTGCATTTTACAACACGGGCATGATGATGAAATTCAAAGCCAATCAGGTGGGAGAAGGGGTGGTATTCATGTGACCGACGGTCACATGACCTCCTCCAGCCTCCCGACCCCCACTATCCCGATGGTCGGCATGCCGACCAACAGGGACTATTTCCACTCGTGGGTGTCCACGACACCCATCGAGTGGGAATAGAACCCGTGGCGACCGTAGGTCGCCATTGAGCCCGCAGCGTGGCGAGCGCAGCGTGGCGAGCGCAGCGAGCCCACAAGGGGCTTGCTGCACTCGCCTCTCCCCGCCGGGATCCCGGCGTCGGTATGCTGCCGGGATCCCGGCGTCGGTAAGCTGACCGGCGGTCAGGAGACTGCCGGTCAGCCATACTACACCCGGGAGAAGGGCTGTCATCAGAAAGTGTGGTGCTCGGTACTGACAAAATAGACAGCCCCTCCTGCCACCTTATCCCTACACAAAAAAATTGGAGTCAAATATTTGCCAAAAAAACATTCAGTCTCCCACGACCTCAAGGTAGACTCTTTAGGCAAGTCCTAACCACCCTCATTAAATTAACCAATTAAACAGATAGTATTCATGGTGCATCTCTCCGGGTATTGGCGGCGGTATAGTAAAAGAATGTTTATATAACCTGTCGCTGTAGAGTTGTTATGCTACATACATGACAGGACCCCGTCGCCTCTAGACAACACTGGATGCGGTTTCCTCAACAGCTGGAGCACCTTATAGGCTCCTGCACCAATATACAGGGGATGTATATGGGCTGACAGATCTTATTTAGTAAACATTGCCCCTACACATATAAGTATATTGATGTTAACGCCCTGACCCAGCCCCTTACAACCACTGTCCATGATGCATAGGGCTACTGTCAGTGTATATGGACCCTCCCCATCCCATACATTACACTGCTCAGTCCTGGCACCAGGGAACTACTCATTCTGGCCCCTGACCACAACTCCCACAGTGCCATGCACAAGTAGCAGCAGCACCCGGTCACTGCGGCTGTCAAGTCTCTTACTCAAAACTCACCCGATGTGCGTAAACCTGTGCCCCAATGTCACACGCCAGCCTGCGCACACATCCAGCCACCATGTGCAGCAGCAAAGCGGGAGAGGTGGATGGCGGCTCCCTGCCATTGCCGCCAGGTGGGCCCCCCGCCTCGGTCTAGGCCCGGGACTTCAGTCCCGGCAATTCCCCCCTTGATAGCGACCCTGGGTGGAAGAAATTTGTGACTACCGGACAGTCCGTGAGGGTATACAAACATGCTGCATACACAACGAACCCCCAGAGTTGGAGGCACTGCAGTACAGACGAGTGCTAGTACCTAGGGCAAGCAGAACTAGTAACTAGAGTTCCGTCAGATAAACACTTACTCCCCTGCAGCAATCACTGCAGAGAGCACTGAAGAAATGTTGTAAAAACAAAATGCCTCAGAAAGGAGATAGAAGTTTTGAAAACAGTTTAGAATTCCCTTTTGATGAATCATCCCCACCTCCACACTCTCCAGCGAGGAGGACCTTCTTAGCGGACACTTTCTCTGACTCTTTACATGGTGCTGCTCCTGCAGATATTTGTTGGCCTCATTTTCAGCAGCCTCGCGTTCAGGTTGTGTGCGTCGGCCATATCGCTTGGTACCTTTTGTAAACTTTGGTTTTACCTCATCTGGGATCACTGAAGAAGAAACAAATTAGTATGAAAATTATAAAGTGCATAACAAAAAGAACAAGTGAATAAAATTACAAAAAAGGAAAGTGCACCAAAGTCTCTTGACAACAAGGTAGAAGTGCAAGAAAAGCTTGCCCCAAGCGTGTACCCACTGCACAGATCATAAAATAGATAAAACAACGTTATGGTCAACATGGATTAGGTCAACAGGTACAAAAGTTGACATATGAAAGGTCAACAGATACAAAATGTTGACAGGACTATGGTCGACACTTTTTTGGGGCAACTCTTGTATATTTTATGTTATGTGACCACCATCAGTATAAAACATAGATGTCAACCTAGAACATGTCAACCTAGAGTCCCTGACGACATAGAAACCATGTCGACCTACTTACTGTCGACCAATAGTGGTTGACTTAAGTCTTGTCGACCTAGAGACCGGATACCGATGCAATGCAGTACCTTCTTCCCTGCTCCTTTTCAAGGATTTCCTTTTTTGTTAGCAAAAGGAACACAACACTCAAGTGGCGAAAGGGATCACAAACAGCCTGGACTCTTCCCCTACAGAGGAAAATTCATATCCCAGGGAATTTATTATTTTTCTCCCTGCATAGTGTACGCACTGGGTGAACAAGAGTGCCACACCTTTTGCTCTGCGGTGGGGAATAAAGGTGACATGTTTCTTTGTTGTTTGGTGTTTATATAGCCACTTCAATATCCTAAGTAGCGGAACAAAATGCATATTCTAGGATTAAATAAGGGCTATAATTTAAAGGAAATTTTAAACAAGGTTTACAAAAATCAGGTTTTATTTGAAAGTAACCAAAACACCAGGTGATTTATGGGAAAGATTACTAACTTGTGTTTTCCATAGATAAAATTAGCAAATTATAAAAAAGAAAAACCAAAAGAAAAACACAGCATATCTAGCCCATTACAGTATCTTATGCCACAGACTGCTCAGGTTTAATATTGGTATATTTTAGTCCAAAGGGGCTTCCAGGTGCACCCAGTCCCTGATTTACCATACTGGTTCCCTGTGGAATTAAGGGAAAGCTGTGCTACCCCGAGAATACACTAGGCTCTGTGTAATCTATATATAAATTCTCTGTTCCTTTGTATACTTCTATTACCAGAGCACTGTACTTGCCACATCAATGTTCTATTCCCATGGTTGCGCCTTATCACAATACCCATTATTATTCCTATTCTCTTATGCATTGTAAAAAAAACTATATACAGGTGGAGTATCCCATATCCAAATATTCTGAAATACGGAATATTCCGAAATACGGACTTTTTTGAGTGAGAGTGAGATAGTGAAATCTTTGTTTTCTGTGGCTCAATGTACACAAACTTTGTTTAATACACAAAGTTATTAAAAATATTGTATTAAAATAAGAATTTACGTACCGATAATTCTATTTCTCGGAGTCCGTAGTGGATGCTGGGGTTCCTGAAAGGACCATGGGGAATAGCGGCTCCGCAGGAGACAGGGCACAAAAAGTAAAGCTTTTCCAGATCAGGTGGTGTGCACTGGCTCCTCCCCCTATGACCCTCCTCCAGACTCCAGTTAGGTACTGTGCCCGGACGAGCGTACACAATAAGGGAGGATTTTGAATCCCGGGTAAGACTCATACCAGCCACACCAATCACACCGTACAACTTGTGATCTAAACCCAGTTAACAGTATGATAACAGAGGAGCCTCTGAAAGATGGCTCCCTAAACAATAACCCGAATTAGTTAACAATAACTATGTACAAGTATTGCAGATAATCCGCACTTGGGATGGGCGCCCAGCATCCACTACGGACTCCGAGAAATAGAATTATCGGTAAGTAAATTCTTATTTTCTCTATCGTCCTAGTGGATGCTGGGGTTCCTGAAAGGACCATGGGGATTATACCAAAGCTCCCAAACGGGCGGGAGAGTGCGGATGACTCTGCAGCACCGAATGAGAGAACTCCAGGTCCTCTTTTGCCAGGGTATCAAATTTGTAGAATTTTACAAACGTGTTCTCCCCTGACCACGTAGCTGCTCGGCAGAGTTGTAATGCCGAGACCCCTCGGGCAGCCGCCCAAGATGAGCCCACCTTCCTTGTGGAATGGGCCTTAACAGATTTAGGCTGTGGCAGGCCTGCCACAGAATGTGCAAGTTGAATTGTGTTACAAATCCAACGAGCAATCGACTGCTTAGAAGCAGGCGCACCCAACTTGTTGGGTGCATACAGTATAAACAGCGAGTCAGATTTTCTGACTCCAGCCGTCCTTGAAATGTATATTTTTAAAGCTCTGACAACGTCCAACAACTTGGAGTCCTCCAAGTCGCTTGTAGCCGCAGGCACTACAATAGGCTGGTTCAGGTGAAACGCTGATACCACCTTAGGGAGAAAATGCGGACGCGTCCGCAGCTCTGCCCTATCCGAATGGAAAATGAAATAAGGGCTTTTATAAGATAAAGCCGCCAGTTCAGATACTCTCCTGGCGGAAGCCAGGGCCAGTAACATAGTCACTTTCCATGTGAGATATTTCAAATCCACATTTTTTAGTGGTTCAAACCAATGGGATTTGAGGAAATCTAAAACTACATTTAGATCCCACGGTGCCACCGGAGGCACCACAGGAGGCTGTATATGCAGTACTCCTTTGACAAAAGTCTGGACCTCAGGGACTGAGGCCAATTCTTTTTGGAAGAATATTGACAGGGCCGAAATTTGAACCTTAATAGATCCCAATTTGAGACCCATAGACAATCCTGATTGCAGGAAATGTAGGAAACGACCCAGTTGAAATTCCTCCGTCGGAGCACTCCGATCCTCGCACCACGCAACATATTTCCGCCAAATGCGGTGATAATGCTTCGCGGTGACTTCCTTTCTTGCCTTAATCAAGGTAGGAATGACTTCTTCTGGAATGCCTTTTCCTTTTAGGATCTGGCGTTCAACCGCCATGCCGTCAAACGCAGCCGCGGTAAGTCTTGAAAGAGGCAGGGACCCTGTTGAAGCAGGTCCCTTCTCAGAGGTAGAGGCCACGGATCGTCCGTGACCATCTCTTGAAGTTCCGGGTACCAAGACCTTCTTGGCCAATCCGGAGCCACTAGTATCGTTCTTACTCCGCTTTGCCGTATGATTCTCAATACCTTTGGTATGAGAGGCAGAGGAGGAAACACATACACCGACTGGTACACCCAAGGTGTTACCAGCGCGTCCACAGCTATTGCCTGCGGATCTCTTGACCTGGCGCAATACCTGTCCAGTTTTTTGTTGAGGCGAGACGCCATCATGTCCACCATTGGTCTTTCCCAACGGTTTATTATCATGTGGAAAACTTCTGGATGAAGTCCCCACTCTCCCGGGTGAAGATCGTGTCTGCTGAGGAAGTCTGCTTCCCAGTTGTCCACGCCCGGGATGAACACTGCTGACAGTGCTATCACGTGATTCTCCGCCCAGCGAAGGATCCTGGCAGCTTCTGCCATTGCACTCCTGCTTCTTGTGCCGCCCTGTCTGTTTACATGGGCGACTGCCGTGATGTTGTCCGACTGGATCAACACCGGTCTTCCTTGAAGCAGAGGTTCCGCCTGGCTTAGAGCATTGTAGATTGCTCTTAGTTCCAGAATGTTTATGTGAAGAGACTTTTCCAGGCTCGACCACACTCCCTGGAAGTTTCTTCCTTGTGTGACTGCTCCCCAGCCTCTCAGGCTGGCGTCCGTGGTCACCAGGATCCAATCCTGTATGCCGAATCTGCGGCCCTCCAATAGATGAGCCCTCTGCAACCACCACAGAAGAGATACCCTTGTCCTTGGAGACAGGGTTATCCGCAGGTGCATCTGAAGATGCGACCCTGACCATTTGTCCAACAGATCCCTTTGGAAAATTCTTGCATGGAATCTGCCGAATGGAATTGCTTCGTAAGAAGCCACCATTTTTCCCAGGACTCTTGTGCATTGATGTACAGACACCTTTCCTGGTTTTAGGAGGTTCCTGACCAGGTCGGATAACTCCTTGGCTTTTTCCTCGGGAAGAAAAACCTTTTTCTGAACCGTGTCCAGAATCATCCCTAGGAACAGCAGACGAGTTGTCGGCATTAATTGGGATTTTGGAATATTCAGAATCCATCCGTGCTGCTTTAGCACCTCTTGAGATAGTGCTAATCCCATCTCTAGCTGTTCTCTGGACCTTGCCCTTATTAGGAGATCGTCCAAGTATGGGATAATTAATACGCCTTTTCTTCGAAGAAGAATCATCATCTCGGCCATTACCTTTGTAAAGACCCGAGGTGCCGTGGACAAACCAAACGGCAGCGTCTGAAACTGATAGTGACAGTTTTGTACAACGAACCTGAGGTACCCCTGGTGTGAGGGGTAAATTGGAACGTGGAGATACGCATCCTTGATGTCCAAGGATACCATAAAGTCCCCTTCTTCCAGGTTCGCTATCACTGCTCTGAGTGACTCCATCTTGAACTTGAACTTCTTTATGTACAGGTTCAAGGACTTCAGATTTAGAATAGGCCTTACCGAGCCATCCGGCTTCGGTACCACAAATAGAGTGGAATAATACCCCTTCCCTTGTTGTAGAAGAGGTACCTTGACTATCACCTGCTGAGAGTACAGCTTGTGAATGGCTTCCAAAACCGTCTCCCTTTCGGAGGGGGACGTTGGTAAAGCAGACTTCAGGAAACGGCGAGGTGGATCTGTCTCTAATTCCAACCTGTACCCCTGAGATATTATCTGCAGGATCCAGGGATCTACCTGCGAGTGAGCCCACTGCGCGCTGTAATTTTTGAGACGACCGCCCACCGTCCCCGAGTCCGCTTGAGAAGCCCCAGCGTCATGCTGAGGCTTTTGTAGAAGCCGGGGAGGGCTTCTGTTCCTGGGAAGGAGCTGCCTGTTGCTGTCTCTTCCCTCGACCTCTGCCTCGTGGCAGATATGAATAGCCCTTTGCTCTCTTATTTTTAAAGGAACGAAAGGGCTGCGGTTGAAAAGTCGGTGCCTTTTTCTGTTGGGGAGTGACTTGAGGTAGAAAGGTGGATTTCCCGGCTGTAGCCGTGGCCACCAAATCTGATAGACCGACTCCAAATAACTCCTCCCCTTTATACGGCAAAACTTCCATATGCCGTTTTGAATCCGCATCGCCTGTCCACTGTCGCGTCCATAAAGCTCTTCTGGCCGAAATGGACATAGCACTTACCCGTGATGCCAGTGTGCAGATATCCCTCTGTGCATCACGCATATAAAGAAATGCATCCTTTATTTGTTCTAACGACAGTAAAATATTGTCCCTGTCCAGGGTATCAATATTTTCAATCAGGGACTCTGACCAAACTACCCCAGCACTGCACATCCAGGCAGTCGCTATAGCTGGTCGTAGTATAACACCTGCATGTGTGTATATACTTTTTTGGATATTTTCCATCCTCCTATCTGATGGATCTTTAAGTGCGGCCGTCTCAGGAGAGGGTAACGCCACTTGTTTAGATAAGCGTGTTAGCGCCTTGTCCACCCTAGGAGGTGTTTCCCAGCGCTCCCTAACCTCTGGCGGGAAAGGGTATAATGCCAATAATTTCTTTGAAATTATCAGCTTTTTATCAGGGGCAACCCACGCTTCATCACACACGTCATTTAATTCTTCTGATTCAGGAAAAACTATAGGTAGTTTTTTCACACCCCACATAATACCCTGTTTAGTGGTACCTGTAGTATCAGCTAAATGTAACGCCTCCTTCATTGCCAAAATCATATAACGTGTGGCCCTACTGGAAAATACGGTTGATTCGTCACCGTCACCACTGGAATCAGTGCCTGTGTCTGGGTCTGTGTCGACCGACTGAGGCAAAGGGCGTTTCACAGCCCCTGACGGTGTTTGAGGCGCCTGGACAGGCACTAATTGATTGTCCGGCCGCCTCATGTCGTCAAACGACTGCTTAAGCGAGTTGACGCTATCCCGTAATTCCACAAATAAAGGCATCCATTCTGGTGTCGACCCCCTAGGAGGTGACATCCCCATATTTGGCAATTGCTCCGCCTCCACACCAATATCGTCCTCATACATGTCGACACACACGTACCGACACACAGCAGACACACAGGGAATGCTCTACACGAAGACAGGACCCACTAGCCCTTTGGGGAGACAGAGGGAGAGTCTGCCAGCACACACCAAAAAAGCGCTATATATGACAGGGATAGCCTTATAATAAGTGCTCCCTTATAGCTGCTTTATATATATCAAAATATTGCCATTAAATTTGCCCCCCCTCTCTGTTTTACCCTGTTTCTGTAGTGCAGTGCAGGGGAGAGACCTGGGAGCCGTCCTGACCAGCGGAGCTGTGAGAGGAAATGGCGCCGTGTGCTGAGGAGATAGGCCCCGCCCCTTTTCCGGCGGGCTCGTCTCCCGCTATTTTGTGAATCCAGGCAGGGGTTAAATATCTCCATATAGCCTCTGGGGGCTATATGTGAGGTATTTTTAGCCTTTTAATAGGTTTTCATTTGCCTCCCAGGGCGCCCCCCCCCAGCGCCCTGCACCCTCAGTGACTGCGTGTGAAGTGTGCTGAGAGGAAAATGGCGCACAGCTGCAGTGCTGTGCGCTACCTTTAGAAGACTGCAGGAGTCTTCAGCCGCCGATTCTGGACCTCTTCTTACTTCAGCATCTGCAAGGGGGCCGGCGGCGCGGCTCCGGTGACCATCCAGGCTGTACCTGTGATCGTCCCTCTGGAGCTGATGTCCAGTAGCCAAGAAGCCAATCCATCCTGCACGCAGGTGAGTTCACTTCTTCTCCCCTCTGTCCCTCGTTGCAGTGATCCTGTTGCCAGCAGGAATCACTGTAAAATAAAAAACCTAAGCTAAACTTTCTCTAAGCAGCTCTTTATGAGAGCCACCTAGAATTGCACCCTTCTCGGCCGGGCACAAAAATCTAACTGGAGTCTGGAGGAGGGTCATAGGGGGAGGAGCCAGTGCACACCACCTGATCTGGAAAAGCTTTACTTTTTGTGCCCTGTCTCCTGCGGAGCCGCTATTCCCCATGGTCCTTTCAGGAACCCCAGCATCCACTAGGACGATAGAGAAATGACCTTCAGGCTGTGTGTATAAGGTGTATATAAAACATAAATGAATGGTGTGAATGTACACACACTTTGTTTAATGCACAAAGTTATTAAAAATATTGGCTAAAATTACCTTCAGGCTGTGAGTATAAGGTGTATATGTAACATAAATGCATTCTGTGCTTAGACTTAGGTCCCATCACCATGATATCTCATTATGGTATGCAATTATTCCAAAATACGGAAAAATCCAATATCCAAAATACCTCTGGTCCCAAGCATTTTGGATAAGGGATACTCAACCTGTATATATATATTATTTTTTTTAACAACAACAACAACAAGTAATAGTTGAGATCTTACCTGGCTCTAAATAGCTACTTTCATCATCATCGGATAGGCTGATATCAATAGTCGATGACAGCACGGCAACAAATCCTTCTTTAAACTCTGCAAAATTAACCTAAAACAAAAATATATATTACACACCAAATATTGTATATGTCCAGCAGATACTCAAAACTGCCTGTTCACCTTGCTAACACCTACCTATTTATCTCCTGACATTGTCTTAACCATTCATTAATCAACTCTTGCGTGTGTGAGTAAAAAAACAAACAAAAATACACATTGTTGGTGAAGGAAAACAATGGGGGGGTTTCTAATTACCTGCAATATTGCGGTTTCACAATAAATTAACCCAAATGCAATAACATACCTCCCAACATGACCCTCTCCAGGAGGGACAAAATGCTCTGCTCCTGGACTTTTCTCTTAATTTATGATTGCAGGCACCTGTTTTGAACAGGTTAATGGATAAGAAAGGTGTTTCACCACAGGTGATGGCAATCATACATTAAGATGAAAGTCCAGGAGAAGAGCATTGTGTCCCTCCTGGAGAGGGTCATGTTGGGAGGTGAGCAATAATTCAGTATCCTATTAGTGGCGATAAGTTATCACAGATAAGTCTCCATAGGGTTTATCACAGATTTCTCTTCACCATCTCTGAGCAGGTGAAAAGTAGCGCAAAATCCCTATTTTATGTTAAAAAAAGGTCTGGATTTGGTTCAGAACCCCTGGGACACCCCCCTGAATAACTAATTAGGTACTTAGATGTTTTTAATTATTTCTAATTGGCCAATAATTTCATTTTTTTAAACCAAAAATGATAAGCAAAGTGTTGGAAATAGGGGTACAAGGTATGAGACAGGTATATTGGGGTGCTTTATGAGTGGGACAAGTGTTTTTAGACTTTCAGGTGGGAGTAATCGGTCAATTTCCACTTCTTTTTTAAAAGTACCTTAAAATGACCCAAATATATATACTTATAACCAATTTATGGGAGCACTTATTTTCCTAAAAAAAAAAAAAAAAAAAAGCTTTATATAAAGGTCATCTTTAAAAAAAAAAAAATACATATAACAAACATCTGACTCAATTTAATGACACCAAATAATTTTATTATGGCTACTAATAGACTTCTACATTTTCCTGTATTAGTTTGGCTTTTTTAGGGGGTATGGGCAGATTTCCCCACTTTCTCCTATATTTATCCCAGCTTTTGCAGGCTACAATTATCGTGCAAATCCAGTTATCGCCATTTTGGAATAGGATCGGTGCGATAAACAACTTTGTGAGATAGATGCAATAATATGAGCCACAATCGCGGAGTCGCAGCTAATTGGATACCTCCCAATATGTATTAAAGTGTGTGTGTGTGTGTGTGTGTGTGTGTGTGTGTGTGTGTGTGTGTGTGTGTGTGTGTATATATAAACAATGCATCTACAATTCATGAAGTACAGACCGAGTACAGTGAAAGTTCAGGATTGATAGTAACACATACTTGCCTACCTGACCCTCTCCATGAGGGAGAAATTGCTCTGTTCCTGGACTTTCCTGGTAATGTATGATTGCCATCACCTGTGGTGAGCTAGTTAATTGATAATAAAGGTGTTTCACCACAGGTGATGGCAATCATACATTACCAGGAAAGTCCAGGAACAGAGCATTTTCTCCCTCATGGAGAGGGTCAGGTAGGCAAGTATGTAGTAACATAGTAACTAAGGTTGAAAAAAAGACAATTGTCCATCGAGTTCAACCTCTGCAGCCTTTATAAAAATAGGTCATTCTGCTGCAGGAACATGTATAACAGTCTCTCAGTGTACTGTTCCATTGTATTTAGTGTACTCATTGCAAGATGAATGGAGTTAACAGAATCTATTACAGGGATCTGTAAATTAGGCATTGTACACATTGTGGCAGCAACAGAACGGGTCACTGACCATAGCCACAAATTATCTTAATTTGTTCCTTTTTCATAGATCAGGAAGTTTTAGTTTTGTATTGAACTGTTAAATTAACATCATACTGATATTGGTTCTGCTGCCCAGTGCTCTGAGGTCTAGCAATCGTGCGTCCAATGCTTCTCAAACTGTCATCAAAACACACGTGGGTTAACATAGCTGGTTATCACAAGCACGTGCAGGAGTCAAATCATAATTCAGCGGGGCAGTCGCCAAAAGTCTCAGCGGTCATTAGGACCAGCGGGGGAAAAGTAAATAGGGTGAAAACATTTTCTTTAGCCCCTCGCTGTGAAAAACGTGTGGAGCTTGTTCTCTGCCCCACTTACTCCTACCTGTGCTGCAGCATTGAAATCCTTAAAACATGGACCCAGGGTGTCTTGAAGAACAAGTTTGACAAACACTGCCATTGACACAGGCATTGGTCACGCAGTATCCTTTTATAGATACTGTGAGGGCAGCTGCCATAAGATTGTGGAAAAGGCAGATAAGTTGTGTCATTATATTACACAACAATCTATGTATGGTTGAACTTGATGGACCAGCGTCTTTTTTTTTTTCTTACCATACCAGCAGGAGTTAAAGTGGGCAGAAACGAGGCGGAACTGCGTTCCAGCAGTTCTAATTGGAGGCGGAACCAGT